>NC_135784.1:261076927-261294427 GCF_051106095.1 Pogona vitticeps
TCTGCACTACTAAATCCGCTATAAATTAAATCTGACAATGTACTAAGGAAAAGAGCTTATATCAATATATTGGCCATTTCAGTTGTGTTACATTGTTTGCAGGGTAAAGTTAACAGTAGCTTACAGGCATTTTGAAGGTTTTATATAGACAGCCTATCTTTGAGTCACATAGCTACCTAACTAATAATTAGTAATGCATAAAATAAGGATTAGGGATATCCTGCAGCTGAATATAGAATCCCTTTTTGATTTGAGATTCAAATTAACTTGTAGTTATTACTGTGAAGGCAGTAAGCTTTGTGTGCAAGGAAACAGTATTATTTTTATTTGATGTCTAGCATATTTTAAAGGATAAAGTGCTTAATATGTGTCTTTCTGACACATTTTGAATGTTAAGGTAGTAAATATGCATGATTCTTACAGACCTGGTTTCAGTTCACTGAAGTTATTCTTGAGTTATAATTATTGTAAGTGAAGATACATGATCATGGCTATATCTAGGGACTACACATACCATTCAATCAACTCTGTAGCATGCATTATGTAGAGAGAGGTTCTGCACTTCACTTGTAGCTGGCCTTTTGTATCAGGTAAAATGCCAGTGACAGTCCTTTGTTTGTCCATGCATGTGAAGTGTTTAAGGAGAGCTTTGAGATGCATGAAAAACTGAACTGGAAATTCTAATACAAAATGACCTCATTCATATAATTGATGACTATTATTCTTATACTTGTGCATGCATATCAGCAAACTGCACACTGAAAATGAGGCATGCATAATGCTGTGTTCCTTTTACCTTGTGTGGAATGGTGACAAACATCTGATGTGCTTCTTTCCCAATTGGCTATTATCACATGTGCATTGTTTATAATATTAGAGTGAGAGTGTAGCAGCAGGAGAAAAAATAGAAGCTGCAATAAATATTCCTATTTATTATCACTGCATGAGAAGGCAGTGATGTTATTGAATTGGCAGAGGAAGACAACATTTTACACAGCAATTCTAAAAATGTGGGCATCCCAAAGTAAACATTAGAACACATTTTGCACAGATGTAGCAGACAGTCTGTTCTTGCTGTGTACCAAATTTGGGGAAGTTTGGGTAAAAGTTTTTTAAGATCTGACTTCAGAAAAAAAACCCATTCCTATGCAGAAACAAACAATCCAAAACATCCCCAGATTTAAAACAGATCAAATAAATCTTGCTTATCTTGAAAGAAAATGGCCCCACCCTCTTTTTTATTTAGAAGGAATCCAGGCTGCAGGGGTTAAAATATTTATCATCCAAAAAGGCCTTTCAAAAGGGAAAAACAACTACTTTGCTATAAACTGAGCATGTGTAGAATAAGCTAACCAGCAAGAGGATTGCAAAGTAAATACATTCTTTATGGCTTATTAAGGCAGATGTTTGTGGGGCAATGAAAGGTCACAGAAACAATCAATAGACAGATTTTCTTTAAAGAGTCAATTGTGTTTGTTCCAGCCCTATGTACTTTCAGTAAACATTCACTCAGGATTTCTTGGACCAGAATTCTGTCAAAAGTCTTTAAAGGGAAGATTAGCTCCAGGTCTGGAGCAATCTGATTTAACCCTATCAGTCAGGAATCAATTACCTGACTCTAGGAGGAAAGGTTTACTACCCTACACACTAGTGAAAAACAGCCCTGATTATTGCTATCTGTTTTGGTGAAAAGTGGTTGACTGATAATAAAAGAGAGTGAGCTCCTGGGATTTTCCCTTACTTGGTGTCTCTTTGTGAAAGGTAGTGAGCACAAGAGGGCATCCTGTAGACCATCTTGACTGCTGTCATTGATGTTGTCAACATTCAGGCTGCCCTTTACTATGTGAAGCTCCTCCCCCCCCAATTTCTTTTTCATGCTGGCATCATGGGCCCAATATTGTGCAGCAATATCAGGCCTTTTTGTGGATTTTTGAATAATGGATACAGAAGCACAATATCCCATATTCCTTACCCAAAGTGTTATTTAAGAATTATCGCAAGTCTCAGCTGGATGCTAATACTATCAAAGAGGGGCTAGGAGAGTTTGGCTGCTTAGTCATCACCTCAGCTGCAGAGACTTAAATCCCTGCTTCTCGGCACCTCACCCCTGAGGAAAAAGAATTGCATAATATCCTCCATCTACTGATCTGTTTTTTTATTCTATCAACAAAAGAAGAGAAAAAGAGCAAGAATGACTGTTTTTGATTAAGAAAAATTATGCAAATAATGCAAATGGTACTTCAATGCAAATGTATAAATTGAAAAAGATAAAAAATAAATGATGGAAGCTGCTTCATCACATGGATCTTTCAAGATTAGACACATTGTTTGTATTCTTTTAAATAATTAGCAGTTGTTCTATACCTGCTCCCTCTTTGTTCTTTTGTTTTGTTTCTCAAGGAAAAAGACTCTAGATTGCACAGTGGCTAAAATCCAGTTGGTACACCTTCATGGGCACAAGTGGTATTGACATAATCAGCCCACAATGTTACTTTTTAATTTAATTTAATTTAAAATTGCCTGTCCCCCCCCTCATGTTCTGACACTGAAGTTGACCTTGGGAAGTCATTGTGAGCCTCAGGCAGGGTGTCAAAATCCATGGTACAGCATTATATAATGGGATATCATTCACTGTAAAAATGTTAAAGCAATACAGGACTGAATAAATAAGTAACAAATTGAGGAAGAAAAAGAGTAACAGACAATAGAAAGGTTATAAAAGTGGTCCCGGAGATTACATTCATGTCAAAATAATGTGTATCTACATAATTTACCATGAAATAAAGGAGGACTCAAGGCCAGATTACACCACTTGATATAACAACTGGCACACCTTGTAGAAATCAGGGAAGCTGGCAAGTCTTTAGGGTCCGAGTCCCAAGTCCGAATCCAAGTCTTTGGTGCCAAGTCCCAAGTCCAGGTCTGAGTCTTTGGTACCACGTCCTGAGACCCAATCCCCAAATCTTAGTCCCAACTAAAAACAAGCTTTTCCCCCCAGAAAAAAAGGGAAAACTGGGTGGATTCCAAGCCACGAGTCAGTCCGAATTGTTGGGGGGAAAACACAACAAATTGAGTCACCAATGTGACTTAAGTCCGATTTGATAGCAAATCTCATGACTCAAGTCCCCGTCCATGATAGAAATGATCATCTGCTTTGGTCTAGCAATCAGCATCTGATGCATTAAGTTCTCCATCTGTGTTGTCTTAAATACACATGATAGCCTATCATGTATTTTTTTAAAAAAAAATCAAAATTATCTTTAAAATAAAGATCTGATGGGAATTGTACTCTAGCAATTTGGAGGGGAGTCTATTCACTGGGGACCTTCCATGGTATCTCTATTCTGCTGCGAAGAAAATGTCAGAATGATAGTTGATAGGAGGTCCACAGAATCAGATCACTCCATCTGCCACCAAAGCAGATATTAAGATATTAACACCATAATTTTGGTTGAGTTAAATAAAAGTAAATGGTCATCCTTGAAATAATCATTACAACCATTAAAGGAACATTTGAAAAAGATATTAAAATGAGAAGTATTAAATATTAACAGGTTTTCAGACCAGAAGGTACTCACTCAAGGGGTTTGAATTGTCTGCCAGACAATGAGAATTGGAGCTAATTAAGCAGAAAATTAGTTCAAAGGTAGTGAGG
The DNA here is from genome assembly GCF_051106095.1 of Pogona vitticeps. Taxonomy (NCBI): domain Eukaryota; kingdom Metazoa; phylum Chordata; class Lepidosauria; order Squamata; family Agamidae; genus Pogona; species Pogona vitticeps. Next base: position 261,080,583 of record NC_135784.1, read on the forward strand.
TAGACAGCTATAATTGGGTAATGGGTGATTGGTACTGATGTCTTTTTAAATATAGCACTCCAATGTATTTGGCGGGTGAATACAGAGGAATACCAACACCAAAGTACTTATCTGTCTATGACTGCCAGCCTACAACTCTCTTTCTGTGTATAATCTTTTTCTAAAAAAAATCCAAAGTATACTCAAGAATACATGGATCTATGTGCTATTTGTGGATATGTATTCACATAAATATGTATGGTGCGAGTAATAAGAGTAAAAATACTTGATGTAGTGATTCTCATTCCCAGTATGAACTAAAGATGCAATATTGTCATAATATATGTGCTTTGTGGATAAAATAAATATATTTTCTCTTAGAATTCAGATTAATGTGAAGTTGCTCATTATAGTGAGTGCAGAAAACACACGGACATAAGCGATAAACAGCAAGAGTTGTTTTAAAAAATGAACCACATGGAGAAAACATACCTGATGTTTAACAAAAACTAAAGTCAATGATGCTGGTGAATATAGAATAAATTTCACTACCTAAAACACAAACTAACACAGAATGAACAGATTTTACCACACAAATAAACAAGATAGAAAGGCAAAGAAAGGATTAGCCAGGAGTTATATTACCTTGAGTTATATTATCAAGGCAAAATGCATTGTCTGGCTTTCTCCAGTTAATTTCAGATATGATAATCCCTGAATTAGTCCAGAGCAATTCAAACCCTGGCTATTCCACTTCTGCCTGGACCTCATACAAAAAAGTCTGAATGAGGCAAAATTGGTTTGGAGTTTATGCTTTGACTAATGCTGGTTCTCAGTCCTGATTTGAATCTGGATTCCTTTCATTTTAGAAAAACTTCTGTTTAGAAATATATTGACTAAAATTGTGTTCATTCATCAAGATAAAAACAAAAAGTATGTATTGAGTCATTTCTGGGGTATTTTCCTATCCCATGAACATTCCAGTGAGGGTTAGTTAGCTGAAGAATCAGGACTGTGGTTAGGGAAACGGTTACTGTTGAATGTATCTGTCTTGTATTTGTTTAACATACGATGAATTTCATCCCTTTCCTTCACACACACACTGAATGGGGCCAGCTTGCTGACAACAAGTGTCTTGGCATCACAGTTCACTGGCAAGTGCCATGAGATAGCTTTTTGTCTCAATAATTATATTGTTCTGTAGAATAAAGTAAAATAAAATAAAAGATGTTCAAATACCATGTGCTTTCACAAATTATTTGCCTTACAAATCACAACCATTTCATTTTGATCTGATTTGTACCTGCTCCAATTTGATTTGTATCCAAATATTTTAAAGTCATTGTACATGTTTGTGCTTGTCTGAATAGTGTGTGTGTGTGTGTGTGTGTGTGTGTGTGTGAGAGAGAGAGAGAGAGAGAGAGAGAGAGAGACAGAGAGAGAGAGAGAGAGGGAGGGAGGGAGAGGGAGAGGGAGAGGGAGAGAGAGAGAGAGAGAACCATGTAAATAAAGGCCTCTAGCCTGGGAGGGGAGGGGATGAAATTCAGTACCATCAACTATTGCATGACCACCTGTGTGTACGCAAAGCTCCCACCAAGTCCTTTCATCTGAGTCTGTGGTAACAAGTCCTGAGTCCCAAGCCACAAGTACAAGTCCCTATTAAAAATAAGCTTTTTCCCTCAGAAAAAAAATATGTATGGGGTGGGTGAGTTCCAAGTCATGAGTTGAGCCCAAATCATTTTTAAAAAATCCCAATCAAGTCCAAGTCAAGTCACTGGTGTCACTTAAATCCGAATTGACAGCAAGTCCTGTGATTCGAGTCTCCATCCCTGGCTTCCACCGGTCCTCTGCCTGACTGCTTACCAGCAGCTGTGCAATTTATTCCTGAACTCACCCTTCCATTAATCCATCCTGCATTCGCTGGGCACTGTTGTTCAATTTCAGTCATCCACAATTCTCTGAAACAAAAGCTGTGGTTCCAGATTTTAATTGAGTGCCCTTATCAGGAGAAAGGTGATCTATAAATAAAACAAACAAATAATAAAAATGTCTAAAATGCTGAAGCAACATTCTGCACACTCTTCCTCTGGTTTTGTGCAAATCTTGCTGTCTCCCCCTAGCTCCCCCATGGCTATTTATAATTATTATTGATAATTATTACTAAGAAAAGCATTAGGTGAACAGCACTCCACTCTCTGAGATTTAGGTCTGAAAACTGAGACCAGGGGGCAGAATAAGGAAGAGTTAATGGTATGTGTGTGGGGAGGGGGGTAAGAACTGATTCTAGGACAGCTTCTTACGTAAATAGGCTTTAGTGGAACCATGGAGCCCGAACATTGGCGAAGAGCAGATAACAGGACAATCCAGAACCAGAAGAAAGCAAAACCATTTTTCAGTGGCCATCCAGGAAACAAAATGTTGCCAGAAGGTGCAGGAGTTACAACTATTCCTAACAGGGCTTTCATCCCACACAGCTTGAACTGCTGGTAGTGTGGTTAATCTTGATGGTGTTGGAGAGATCCGTTTGAGGATGCGCTGTGACACTTTTGAGTGATGAAAAGCAAGGAACTGATTTTGTATGACTTTAAGCATTGATACATGACCTTCGTAGGTTTTACAGGTCCTGCTCTATGCCAGACCTTTCTGGGGTTACACTTTATTGGCTGATTTCTTTGTTTATACTGCATCTTTGAGAAATGCTTTGTTGTGTTATGCCAATGTGTTTTTAATACAGATTACAGTGGTGGTATAAAGTTTTTATAGTTTTTATTAAAATATGATTAATTTCTTTTGGGCCATTTTATCCTGCTGGAGTTCACACGGTGTCCCATCAGACATACTGAGTAGGAACCTGTGTGATCTGTCTAGTCCACTCTGCATGGCAGGCATGTGGCAGTAACTGAGGGGGTTGTGGGAGAATGTGAGGAGGATGAGCCATTTATTGGACCCTCAAAGATACAGATGAAACAATTCAAGTGTGATATCTGGGTTACACTTGCCTCTGTCTTCCAGCTGCCATTGCTTTTCCTACAGAGGAAGAAGAGCATCTAGGCATACCTCCACTGTGGCCTTCCCTACAACAACTAAGAACTGGCCTCACTCCCCTTTCTCTTTCCCATCTCTTATTCCTTTTATGTTGTGCCTTAGATTGTAAACTCGAGGGTAGGAATTATATCTTGCTACCTATGATGTAGGAGATTCCTTTTTGTCAGATAGGTTAATAATACATCATCTAGCCATCAATCTGTACTAGGGGAAACCCTGAGACAATAGAACTTTCATAAATGTTGACTTCACAAGTCTAGACGGGGCCAACAATTTGATTTAGCCCTGTCTCTCACTCTCAGGCTACTGTTCCTTCTTTGAAGAGGGCCAGTTTCAGACTTCATAAAACTTTACGAGGGCTCCTGAATGCATTCTCACCTTTCTTCCATGTGGAATAAAAACACCACACAGCAGAAACCCTAGGAGTTAGATAGGCTATGCAAGCTAGATAGCAGAAGAGCCACCTTCAGGCACAGACTGCCATTAAAACAACCGTTCTCACTCTAACTTTATCACACATTTTCTTGTCCATATCTGCAGATATTGTGCTGTTGTCCTCTTCCCACTTTGCCCTCTTTTTTGGTTAAGAAAAAAACATAAATCCAACTGTGGGAAAACATAGACTGATTACCAAAAAAGTGCAGTCTGGATTCCCCCTTTTACCAAATTGCAAGGGAGTGACATAGTAATTGTACATTAAATGTTTCATCTGGAAACATCCAACATTATCTTATGCCCTTGAAAATAATAGCTTTGGAACACTTGTAGTTTGCTGAGGAATGTAAGTCTACGTGTAAGAGGAAGCAGACATCATTACTAATTACTATTACCACTATTTCATCTGCCCATCATGACTCTGCAATAATAGTCAGGATTATTGTTCAATGTTCATGTTTTATTGAATTTGATGGCCTTCAGAAAACATTCCTAGTTTTTGGATCTGAAACTATGCTGTGACCTTTTACAGAAAGGAATTATGAACATAACAAACATACTCAATAAATGTAAAATTACAAGTCCGTTTTAATGTGAAAACTTCCTGTTACCATGAAAAGCATACTCTTTTAATTTTATGCGCATCTTAAAGGAAGGGTTGGTTTAATAGCATTCTACCTTGGCAAACCTGAGAAAGAAATCTGACCATTTTTCAATATATTAATAATGTCTGAAATTCAAATGTTTTCACCCCAAAGGTTGCAAGCATTATTTATTTATTTTATTTTAACACATTTTTACCTCACTTTTCTCCTTAAAAAGGCCCCAAGGTGACTTAACATCATTCAAAGATAATATGAAATCAAAAACAGTAAGTATACAAACACTAAAAAGGATCAAACAATTGCCACACTGAAAACGGTAAACAAAAGCAACAACAAAAACACATTCAACGCAGTAAGGTACAATAATCCATTTAAAACCCCCACTCAGGCAGCCAGTTACTAAGGGAAAGATTTATTGAACCTCCTTGCAGAAAGACAGCAAAGATGGAGCCAGCCTGGCCTTCTGTGGGAGGGAATTACAAAATCTGGAAGCAGCAATAGAGACACCCTCTCCATGTCCTCACCGAACGCACCTGTGAAGGTGGTGGGACCAAGAGAAAGGCTTCTCCTGATGATCTTAACACCTGAGCAGGCTCATAAAGGAAGCCATGGCCTTGAAATAGCTTGGACCCAGGCTGTTTAGGGCATTTATAGGTTAGAACTAACACTTGTGGAATCATTCAGACAAGCATTTGTCCCACTGTTTGATGCGTTGTGAGTGTGGATTGTGTTCCTTTTTTTTTCCTGATGACCACACAATCAATTTGCTCCCATTTTCCCCCAGCCCAGCCCAATTGGTACCTTTTGAGCCTCTGTCAGGGGCTTTTACTTTTTGGGTGTGGGTTCATGCACTCTAATTTAGTTCATTCTCAGCTCATGCAATTGCTGGGAATGGACTGAAATTTCAGCCTTGCCATCAGGCTGCTAATTATCTGCCATCCAGTTTGCACATATGTAGAACCAAGGCCATATAAGCGAGCAAAACTTACTTTTGAGTATACATGGGTTGGATCAGGCTACATCCCAAGACTAAATGCAGCCTAGTTCATTACCTGTTCAGTCCCCCGCCCCCAAAAAATCTACTCCTAATTCCCTTTTTGCAAAAGGCATTGGTGGGGTGCACTCCTCACCAACTCTGCCCTTCCTTGGAGTGAACAGAATTCCCCCTGTAGCTTAGAAAGAAAACTTCCTTCACTGCAGAGAGCAAGAGACTGGTGGAGCTGTTAATGGAAGTTAAGCTTATCTGATCTCCAGGGTAAGTAAAATCCCGCTTTGCTGCTCACACCATAGAATGATTGTTTGTTTGTTTGTTTGTTTGTTTGTTTGTTTGTTTATTTATTTATTTATTTTTGGACTTATATACTACTATATGCAACAAGCACTCTCTGGGCGGTTTACAATTTCATTATACAGGCTACACATTGCCCCCCCAGCAAGCTGGGTACTCATTTTACCGACCTCGGAAGGATGGAAGGCTGAGTCAACCTTGAGCCGGCTACCTGGGATTTGAACCCCAGGTCGTGAGCACAGTTTTAGCTGCAGTACAGCGTTTTAACCACTGCGCCACGAGGCTCACTATGGTTTAACCATGGAAATGTACAAATGAGAATTCCACAACATGTTTACTCTGAATTAAAGTCCCACGTGGGACAAGTCTCACTCTGCTGGTCTAAGACCTTAGCCTGAAGCTCTTGGGAGAGAATAAGGAGAAATCAGGGTGAGAGCCATTTTTGACAACTGCCAAGCAAGCCCAAAAACCTTGAAGCTGCCAGAGGGGAGGAGATACACCATTTAGAGGTGAAAATTGCACCAAAGAGCACATTGTTCCTCCCCTCGACCACAAGCAACCTATTTAGACTGCATCAGACCTTGCAAAATAAATAAATAAATAAGGCCAGGGTAATCACACCCTGATTTGGTGAAATCCAGAATTCCAAACAGAAAGGGACTAATGCAGATCAGTTTGCATCTGATCAAAAGCAGAGCAGATAGATCCAAATTGGATACGAAATGATCTTGATCACTTTGGAGTGAATCAGGGTCTGGAATACCAAAAGACAGCCAGATAGAGTATATCCACAATGTTGGAAAGTAACAAGATTCTGTAAAGAAAATGCCAGGATTGGGGAAGAGGTGCAGTGACAGCTGCAGCCTGTAATTTCAGAAAAGAATTTCACCATCACGTTCCCATCGCAGTGCTTGCAGGAAAAGATGGCGTGATGGTGCCCAAGTTATACATTTATTCCACTCATGAAGCTCTTTGTTCTTTTGCTTTTCTCCAGGTGTTGTTAATAGGCCCTTCAAAAGCAACAGTGGGTGTTTTGATTGTCTTATTTGATTGTCTTATTTCATCAGAGTTTGTCTTTTCCCTTCAGATCTTCTGTCTTCTTAAATCTGAACAGCTATTCTCTGATCAATTTTTGAAATAATTTTGTCGGCCTTTGGTGACAGTTTTATATTTATCACTACGTGTGTCTCTACTTCTTTTGTCCTATCAGTACCTAGCCTTCTCTTGGCCTTCCCTAATTCTTTCCCAGCTTAATCCCTGTTTTATCACACTTCAGATTTATTGCTTCTGCCAGTCTTTCTGTGGTCACAGTCTTACTGTTATTTATACCTATTGGCATTCAACCAGGGACACAAGTGATGACTTGTTAATTATTGGCAATTTGCTGCAGTGATTTATGCCATTACATTTACAGTGGTGTAAATAACTAGTAGGATTCTAGACTGTATTTTTCTTGGTGCTGTTTTAGGAGTATTTTATAAGATAGTTGAACCACCTACATTCTTTCCCCAAATGAGACACATTTTGGTCCCAACTTTTTAAAGGTTATGTTTCATTTTTATTTCAATCTGTATTGCTTAGCTTGTTCTGTCTTTACAGAATACTGCATCACACATGACACCACCACTGTGCCAAAAAGCAGCACATAGATCAGCAGACTTTATGCATATCTAGGCAAATTGCAAAGGTAGTTAGCACAAAAATGGCTGTGTGGTGCGATGAATAGAGTAACAGATTAGGATTCAGGAGACCTGGGTTCAAATCCATTCTTGGCCATGGAAAGAGTGGTCAAATTGACCAGATAGGCGGGGTATAAATTAAATAAATAAAAAATAAATAAAATAAATAAATGGAAGCTTATTAGGACGAGTTGAACTAGGAAAGCTTCCTAAGATGCTCTGTAATGGCCATAAAGCAATCATTATAGGGGTGGAGGAAGGAACTGTAGTGGAAAATTCAAGAAGGAGAGAGCAGAAATTGGCTGCTTAAGTTCATGTCTAAGGGCTTCAATAAAGGCTGAAGCTTCTTAGTACACTAAATGTACCCTAACACAGCAGTTTCTTATGTCTTACAGGTATGAAACACTAGACACTGTACCAAGTCCTCCATACAGAGCACGGTACCATAGTCTTTCTAGACTGAAGGATGCCTAACTAACTATTGAAACAGTTGTTTCCCTTGCAACTCTGATCACTGTTCCAGAAACTTCTCTTGGCATGCCTGGTACAGTCAAGTCTACCAAGCCTGCAATCTATTACCCCGCCTAGGCCCGTTAATTGAAGCAATGAACAGCTTGATGGTTTGATCCTCTTTTAATGAACCATTGCTATTGTACGCTCCATCAGGGCGCTGTGCTGCAATGGCAGGGACACTTTGCCCTCCTGCTCAGAAAGTGGTGCCACACAGGTGATGCTTTAAGAAGGGAGGGGAGACGGAGCTGTTAAAAAAAGTCTCAGTCACTCCGGCTTAGCCTCTTTGCTGGTTTGAATCAGCAGTCCGTTCCACCCACTCTTAGATTAAGAGTGAGATTAGCTGGTTGCCTCTGGAGCCGGATGAGAATTTTTGGGCTGCATTCTGATTGGCCTATGGTTGCGGGTGCATTTTCACCAGTCCCATTCTTAACTACAGGGTGTGGCACTTAGAAATGTCCTTGTAAATACTGATTAGTTAAAGCCATTACTGGTCACAGCTTTGGATAGTGCAATGAAAAAAGTAGGGGTAAATTCATGGTTGGCACGGGATGCAACAAATTAGGACATCTCGCTGGCAGGTTGACCCTATTGGCTGTCAGAAGCGAGGTGTCTCATATGGAAGGACCTCTCTGCCAGCTGCCCATTTAGGGTCACGAGGCTCGTTGGGGTGAGCTGGTTGGGGGTACCATTTGACAGAGCAACTGAAGGCTTGCTGTCCAGTGGACAGCACAATTCAGTAATAGGAGCTCACCCTGATATAGGAAGCATCTGGAGATCTAGGATTATCCAGACATAAAATAATATCACACTACAGTAGGCTCCCTTGTATTTTGGGAAATGCAATTTAAATAGTTAATAAAGTTGTGGCCCAAGTTTTAACCCAACACCTCTTTATTTCCGGGCTGGGAGGGCAATGCATTTAGTGTCTGTATCTTCACCTGGTCATGGGAATATATGGATCCCTACAGGACACGTATTTGCACTCTTGTGTTTGAGGAAGTGGATTTTGATCCATGAAAGCTCACAATTTGTCTTTCACTTGCTACAACACTTTGTCTTCCTCCCCCCCTTTTTTTCTTTTGCTAGCATCCTAAGACAAACTAACACAACTGCTTTGGAAATTGCTACAAGAAAATAGGATGCAATGGACTTATACCTTTCAAGCCATTTGAAAGGAAAATGAACTGGATTAAGAACATTCTGTGATCTTTAGTGGTCTGAACATGTGGTCTCTCAGTACATGAATTCTTGCTTTAAATCTGTGATGAAATGCTGAACCTAACTATTTCCATCATACATCTGAGACTTGACAATTGAGCTGGTCTAAAATCTAGCCTTTCTATCATTGCAATGAGAAGATCAGGTATATTATCTTACAGAGCTCTAGCCAAGATCATGCTGACTGTGAGCTGAAGTTCAAAGACCCACATTATTGATTAGTTCCATCGGCTTTCTTGATGTGCAAATTTGCCGATCGTCCAGAAGGTTCTGATGCAACTGGTTTTGGACCGGCTGGTGGCTGTCATTGTTTCTGAGGGCTAAGGTGTATAAGAAAATACAGTGCAGATACAGAGTTCATTTCCTATTGTAGGATGTTCTTATCCTTATCTGGTTCAAGTTGCATTTTGTGCAAGCTCAGAAGTCTGTTTATTACTACTGGGAGGTATCATATTGTAAGTATTTTCTCAGGCTATTAGTCCTTCTTGCCTTTCCTCTTGTGGTTATTCCTCAACTGCTAGAAGTCAGTTTCTGTAATATGACTTATTTTCCCTTGTTGAAAAATATTTTCTCTCTTTAACCTGGCTTTTCCCCACTCTGTAAATAAAGTATCTTCTTCTCTACACTGGACATGTTTCTTGGGAGTGTGGGTTGGAGAGCTGATCTTAAATCTAGTCTTGATTCCTTAGCCATATCATACCTTAGTGTTAAGTGATTACACATTTTTACTAGTTACTTGGATTATCTACTCCTGCAGCACTATCCATTTTACCCAGGGGGGAGCACAGGTGAAAGTTAGTAACAAAGGAACTCATGGGCTTTGGGCATATTAGCCTTGGGCAGACCTATACATCTTGGGGGTCAGCAATATTTTTCTACCATACAACTGCTGTGCATTTTTTTATCAAAGGAAGAAAAATCTCCTAATAGCTGCATAAAAACTATGCTATGCACACAATGCAGCCTCTCCAAGTACTGTAATGTTCGCTTGCTTGTTAAATATAACACTAGACTTTGTTGTAAAAAAGTATTAACATGGGGGGTAATTGTATATTTCATTTCTGCTCTATTCCACACGCTAGAGTTTTCCTCTACAAGATAGTCACTAATCCACTACATGCCTTCCCTAAAATTGAGTATAATATAAAACATAGCCTACATTTTGTGCCATTAGTGTGAGGGTGGAAAAGCATTGTTTGTAGGTTTCAAAATATAGAATTACAGTTGTGTTTTGCCAAAGTGGAAAGAAAAGGTACCATTGGTAAAACATGGACACATTAATTTAAATATTAAATTAATGCAAGTTACGAGTATAGCACTATTCAAGACATGCTGCTGCCCAGCAGGACTCTTTAAGCATATTATGCATTCTTTCAGGAGAATAGTAAACAAGTGTGAAGCGTTCTGTCACAGCGGGGTTGCCCTATGCATGTAACAGCTGCCAGTCAAACAGACTTTGCTTTGCAGCGCTGCTGTCACTTGATATGAAATCCAGCACTCTTTCTGACATGAAACATCACAGTGCTTAACAAAGAGCAGATAAATGAACATGAACTAAGTAATGTGACAGGTGTGCAAAAACAGGTAGAATATCAAAAGATCCATTTTCAGAAGGAAAGATCTTACAACATATCTGACTTCTATTGATCACCAGATAAATCTCATCTGTTGCTTTTGTGAGTCTTTTCATTTCATTTTCTTTACAGAAAGGGGCTTTTGAATAACAGGCATCTTGTGAATGTCTTTCAACATTACTCTTTCTGGTTGCTGCTGTTCTTCAAAGACACTCGGGTTACATCCTCTTTGGTATTAACATGCATGAAGATCCAGCTGCTGAAGCTGCCACGGTCTGATGAGGTATTGGTCCAGTGCCTGGTTGAACACAATCAGCACCTCACCAGATCACCATAGCACTTTCCACAGATGGAGCTGTGTGCCTGCATAAATATGGAACAGTGTACAGTGCTTTAATGATACTGTGACAGCCATAATTTGAACAGATGGAGTTAAGGTCACCACTGCAGTTTAATGCTGGCAAAATCAGCACTGGTGGATATAGAAGCCATTGATTCGACCCCTCTCCTGAAGATTTTTCATGGTTTTTTAGCACCATAAGAACCATTTGTGGCAGATTTGGGGAAGAATGAGAGAACTTCTTAAATTCTGATACTGCTCTGACAATCCCATATTGAGATAGGTCACAGACGTTGATTTTTAAAAGGAGATTTATTGAACTTCAAATGTTGTACTGGTCTGGAATAGCAAAAGTATTGAAAAATATTGACATTTTCCATAACCTTACATTGAAAGTGTATGTAAGTAAAAGTAATTAATTTTAAACTTTATATAATTACTAAATTCCACTAGAGAACTTTCCTTCTATCTTCTAGGGTTGGTGTATTCTGGTGCATTTGGGCACTACTTTAATGTCTTCATTTTTGCTGTGTCTTTGTACTAAGGTATACTTGGAGATGGTGGTATTCATACACGAATACACCCCCACAGGTGGAGATAATGAGAGTATAGCCCCCTGGGGTCCACTCACCATTCCGCTGCTGTGGGCTCTGCACTCCCTTCCTATCACTCTGGAGCTTGTGGTTCATTAGCCACTCCTGGCAGGAGGCAGAATGCCAAGCCTCTCTGCCAGGTCCGAAGAGTGGCTAATCCACTGAAGCAGACAAGAATTAACTATTTATTTATTTCATTTTATTTATTTGATTTCTATCCTGCCCATCTAGACCAAAGGTCTACTCTGGGCAGAACTACTTTCCATTACCTTGTTTATATTAGAGCTATATAGCTGATAAATTGTTTACATTGAATTATTAAAAGTATCCTTTTCCCCCTTCTTTGGAGTGACATTTCTCATAGGACAATGAAATCTCATACTTGTCTACTCAGAAGTAATGCAGTGGGGCTTATGTTCAGGCAAACAGATACAAGAATTCAGCATTAATTGAGCAATTAATTAATTGGTAAATCAATTAAGATTTCTTTATGTAAGTTTTTTTTCTGACATGAACTGCACCACAGTATGCATAATTCTGGTTACAATTCAATGCAAAGTTACTTGGCTTCAGGCCACATGGAATCTTGTGAGCAGAGATGAGCATGAATTGGGATCATTGGATTGTAGTGGATCATTGACCAAAAAGGAAGAGGAGCAGCGTGTGCATCAGCTGGTGAGTTGGGAAATCTGGCTGTGGGATGGGTAGGGGACAGGACCGTGCAGCACCTGTGGTGACAGTATGATGTACCAGCAAGATCCAACAATCTGGATTTGTGCCCATATCCAGTTGTGAGGTTCAGTAAGCATATATAGAGGATTCTGCTCCCAGAATACTAAATGATTCTATGCATCCCAAAAATTAAAGAACAGTACAAAATATCCAAAAGATTCGAAAAGTATGTCAAGACTCCGGACTTCATTTATTTGGTTTTTGCTTTTTTTACTTTTCTTAGAAGACTCTCCATGAATAATCTGATCCAAACATCCCAACCAAATACATGATTTAAAATGTAATCTGTTACCAATTTCATATTTCACTAGTGCGCCAATGTATTTCAGCGTCAAAGTACACTTTACAGTGGATATTTTGAATGAAATTACAATCAGCAATTCACATTTTGAAATAAAATACATAAAATGGATATGGTTAAACAAAACAGGTATGTGCACTATCTTCAGATAAACATGCAAAGTAGAGTCAATTAGTGGTATTTCTATGATTCTAGGATGACAACAGGGCAAAGCAAAGAGCCATTGTTGACCCCAAGATGGACTAATAACAATGTGGAATAGATAGTTAATATCCAGTTGGACATCTCTAGGATATAAAAGGCATTTGACTTGTAACTGCAGACTGAGCTATTGTCACCAAAGAAGGAGGTGAGAGACAAGCTAATCTTCAGCAAATGTCAAGACCTCCTCTGTGAACACCAACTACTGAGTTGCTGAAAAGGTCTCAGGAAAGTCATCACAAGTATTTCTCCCCTTGCAGCTACTCCACTAGCCTTTTCTCAGAACTGGGAGACTTTTGTTGTCATTTAGACAATCCTTCTGCATTCCAGAATATTCATTGTTCTCTCACTCGGTTTAGGCTATCAGGTTTTACACAAATATTATACTTTACTAGGATTGAGTGAATGTGTGATTGTGGAAGGATGGCTATTATATGGTGTTTCAAGTGGATAGGCTACAAAGTGGCCTGTCAGGTCTCAGCCACTCCCATTTCTCCCATTGAAAGCTTTATTAAAAACCAAGGGCTGGAAATGCTCCTATCATGTCAAGCACCTATGGATGGAACATTTCAGAACATCTACTAAAGGTTTGCTCCTGAGTGCTCTTTATTTGAATACAAGCAGACGGGGAGGGGGGGAGGTTCCCACATGTCTTGATAATATGTTTAATTGCTTTTAAAATATCATCATTTTTAAAACTGCATTTTTCCTTTTAAACTATTTCCAGCATATGTAATGGGTCTCCTTTTCACAGTTGTCCAGAATCTCTGGGATTTCCAGATCCTAGTCTCTTTGTTTCCTCTACCCCCCATATCAATTATGTCTTTGTGGGAATAGCACCCTCACCCTCCCAAATTCTTGGTCACTAGAGGGTGCAAGGGGGGTGTAGCAACCCCAGACCTACTGGAGTATCCCACCCTGTAGTTATGCTGCCACCAACCATTCGCTCTCCCAAGTCACCCAGACCAGGAATGGATTTTAATAAACAAGAGAACAAGGTTTATTGAAAAAACAAACAGGGTAAATAAAAGGATCAGGTAAATAGGATACTGGAACTTGGGATAGTCCCAATCATACACATACAACAGATTGGTTCCCACGGAACACTTTAAGGTAACGCACAGACCCTGAACTTATCCGTTCTGGCTACCTAGATAGAAACCTGAACCTATCAGGTATGTACTATCTGACGAACAGTTGTACCCAGTCTGACCCACAGACTCCAACTCCACTTCTCCACGTCAGCTCTCTTACGAAGGACTTCCCCCAAATATATACAGTACAGCTCCTCCCCCCTGATGTCCCGCCTTCCACTCCCCATAGGATGGAACTTTCCCTCCAAACCCATGACAGACAGGTACCATCAGTGCTGTATGTGACACCTCCCCCCTTTATAAGTTGTTTTGCGGGGGAAAAGCTAAAGTGCTTTTCTCCAAAAAAACAACCAGGATCAAAACACATAAACAGTTATACATTATAATACAATCCCATAACCCATACTTCCTCACTCTAGGTCAAACATATCACTTATGCATTTATACATTAATATTTGCAATACATTAAGTTACCTTTATTAATACAAACCAAGCCTGTTCAATAAACAGGTACATTTAACTTTTGGTCACCAATATACACAGTCCATGGTTTCTTCGCCGTCTTCACTCGTCGGGTCTTCTTGAGAAGGCGTCAGCAACACAGTTCATTGTCCCTCTGACCACCTTCACTTCAAAGTCAAAATCTTGCAGGTTTAAAGCCCACCTCATAAGTTTACTATTATGGGTTTTCATTGTCTTTAACCACTGCAGTGGTGAGTGGTCAGTGCACAGAACAAAATGTCTTCCCCAGATGTAAGGTTTGGCCTTCTGAATCGCGTATACTATGGCCAGGCACTCCTTTTCCACGGTTGCCAAATGTCTCTCACCTTTCTGGAGTTTCCTACTCAGGTAGGACACTGGATGCTGGTCACCATTTTCATCCTCCTGGCAAAGAACTGCTCCTACCCCGCTGTTAGACGCATCGGTGTAGATGATGAACTCCCGGTCGAAGTCGGGAGCACGCAGCACTGGATAATGGATGAGCGCCTCCTTCAACCTCTGGAATGCCTCCTCACAGTCGCTGGTCCACGGGATGCGGTCATCAGTCTTCTTCCGCGTCAGATCGGTCAGCGGAGTCGCCATCTCGCTAAACCTCGGGATGAACTTTCTGTAGTAGCCCACCAACCCAAGAAATGATTTGACTTTTTTCTTGGTGTTGGGTCTGGGCCAATCACGAACGGCTTCTATCTTGGCCTCTAGGGGTTTGATCACTCCTCCCCCTACTATGTGACCCAAGTATTTTACTTCTGGGCTACCCAGTTGACACTTGCTTGCCTTTACTGTTAGCCCTGCTGCACTTAACCTCTGCAGCACTATCTCCAGGTGTTTCAGGTGATCTTCCCAGGTATTGCTGAAGATCCCTATATCGTCAATGTAGGCCACAGTAAAGTCACTGAGCCCTGCTAAGGTCTGGTCCATCAGCCTTTGGAATGTGGCTGGTGCATTTCTGAGACCAAAACTAAGGACTCTAAACTCATATAGACCGAAAGGGCTGCAAAATGCGGTCTTTTCCTGATCCCTGGGATCAATCCTTAATTGCCAGTAACCCTTTACTAGGTCCAATGATGAAATGAACCGACAACCCCCTATGGTTTCAATCAGGTTGTCTAGCCTGGGCATTGGGTAGGCATCAGGAGTGGTTACGCGGTTTAATTTCCGGTAATCTACACAAAATCTAATGCTCCCATCAGGCTTGTCCACCAGGACTATCGGAGAGGACCAAGGACTAAAAGAGGGGACGATTATGTTCTCCCTAAGCATCTTGTCCCTATAGGGTCCCGTCACTCGGTACGGGGATACTGCTTGTGGGGGTGCATCCCCTGTGTGGATCCGATGCATCACTCCCTTCACTATCCCCGGCTTATTTGAAAAAACCTTATGATATTTAGTGAGCAGCACTTTTAGTTCTTGCTGCTGGTCTTGGGTGAGTGCAGGACTGATCTTCACCTCATCTGGGTTGTATTTCACTTCCCCTCTACCCTCCCAGAAGGGCAATTCAGCTTCCTCACTCTCAGCTGCTTTTATGGCAAATAAAACCCTCTGTTCCCCTCTGTAGTAGGGTTTCAGGGCATTCACATGTACCCCCCTCTGTGCTTGGTGTTCCTCCTGTTCTATAAGGTAGTTCAGGTCCAACATCTTGGAAATGACCCTGTATGGTCCTGCCCATTTGAGCTGCAGTTTGTTCTCTTTGCAGGGCCTAAGCCAAAGCACTTCCTCCCCTGGGTTAAAGTGCCTCTCCCTGGCTTTCTGGTCATACCAGGTTTTCTGTCTGACCTTCTGAGCTTGCAGGTTTTCTGCTGCTAGCTCTAGGTTTCTCTTCAGGTCATTCATTAAAGTGTCTATATACGTCACAACATCTTGTGGGTCACCCTGGGTGATCTGCTCCCAATTCTGTTTGATTAAATCAAGTGGACCTTTTACTTTTCTCCCAAACAAAAGTTCAGACGGACTGAACCCGGTACTGGCTTGGGGCACTGATCGGTAAGCAAACAAAAGGGATTGCAGCTTCTGGTCCCAATTGTTTGGATTCTCTGCCAAGTAAGCCCTAATCATGCGCATCAGAGTCCCCTTGAACTTCTCAGTTAACCCATTACTTTCGGGGTGATAGGCAGTGGTTTCCTTGTGTTTAATTCCACAGATTTGCCATAACCGTTTCATGAGCTTTGATGTAAACGATGTGCCCAAATCTGTGATTATTTCTGAGGCAAATCCCATCCTGGACATATACCCCACCAAGGCATCTGCCACTGTGTTAGTTTCAATGTTAGTCAAGGGAATGGCTTCGGGGTACCTCGTGGCATGGTCCACAATGGTGAGAATGAACCGGTTCCCCCTCTTTGTGGCCTTGGGCAAAGGTCCCACAATATCCACTCCTATACATTTGAACGGGGTGTCAATCACAGGCAAAGGGCACAACTTCGCTTTGGTCCTGTCACGGTTATTCCCCTGCCTCTGACACACATCACATTGTTTACAGAACTCCTTGATCTGCTTCCATATTTCAGGCCAGTAAAAATTTTGTGTGATTCTCTGCTGTGTTTTGTTCACCCCCAAGTGCGCAGCAAACATGTCAGAGTGCCCCCTTTGTAAGATCATGGGGCGATACTTTTCAGGTACCACTAGCTGACTTCTGATCCCATCTCCCCCTTTTGAGATATTCATCAGGGTCTCTCTATATAAAATTCCCTTTTTCTCGTGAAATCTCGCTGGGGTTTCAGGTGTTAGCTGGGTGTCTGTCACCTTTTCAAAACACTTTCGGAGAGTGGCATCTGCCTTTTGCTCTTGGCCAAATTTGCTGTCTGTGGTTAAGGTTTCTGCCACAGCTTCGGGACTACCCTCATCTGCTTCAGCCTCGGGCTCTTCAGTACCCCCCTGAACTGTCCCCGTGGTAGCTTGTGAGCGTGTAATCACTAGCACCCGTTTCACATGTTCAGCCAGGTCATTTCCCACGAGCACGGCTGCTGGCAGAGTCGATGAAATCGCTAGACGCCAAACTCCCCTCCAGCCTTGAAAGCTCACAGGTACCTCAGCTACTGGCAGTGAGATCACCTGCCTCTCAATCCCTGCCACCTTCAGGCTCTCATTTGGGATTATATGCTTCCTAGGAATAATGTCTGGATGGCACAGGGTCACCTGGGAACAAGTATCCCTTAGCCCCCTATACTGATGGTCAAGTATTCCTACGTCCACCCCAGCGGCCTCAAACAATTGCGAATCTGTCCTAACTAGTAAGCAGCGCTTGACCTCCACAAGAGGACCATTTTCCCCAGCCTGATCAGCAGATGTAACTGGTCCAGAGTGAGTCGCCATGGCAACAGACTCCCTCAGTGGCAAGGAGCTTTGCTCTGTCTGGACACAGAACACAGCTTTTGGCTTGGTTCCACTCAAATCATGAGGCAAATTTCCCTTTAGCTGCTTTAATTTCTCACACTCTGAGATTAGATGGCCCTTTCCTTGACAGAAATAACATTTTCTGCTGTACTTGGAGTCTTTCTCCTCTGTTTTTGGTTTTCCCTCCAAAATCTGAGGTCTTGGTGGTTTCATGTCAGAGGGCTTCCCTTCAACATGGGCCCCTCCCCCTTGCTGGTTTTTCCCTGGTCCCTGAGAGTACCTGCTGTAGGTTTCTTTGGGCTTACCCACAGTTTTCCCCTCAGCACCTAAGGGCTTCCTTATTTGGGAAATAAAATCTGCGATCTCCGCCGCTTCTGTCACAATTTTCGGTTTCCTCTCTCTCACATGGAACTTTAGTTCCCCATGCAGGACTGAATAAAATTGCTCCAGCGCTATCAGGTCTTTGAGCTGCTGGAAGGTCTCTGTCCCCTCCTGAGACAGCCATTTCTCTAGCAACCTCACCAGTTGGGCCCCCACTTGGGTAAAAGTCTGCTCTGGTTTTTTTGTGAGTGACCTGAATTTTTGCCTCAGCTGTTCAGCATTTATCCCATGCCGGGCAAACATCAGTTTTTTAAACTCAGCGAAGTCTTTCAGCAGTTCCACTGGCATCTCTGCATAGACTTCTGCCAGGCTGCCACTGATTAAAGATCGCATAATGGTCATCTTCTCAGTTTCCCTTACTGAGAAGTCCACAAACGCTCTTTCCACGAGGGAAAAGAACACCTCAGGGCAATCTCCCTTGTTGTACACAGGGAATTTCTTCAAGTCAGTTTTAGACAGGCTGCCTTCCCCATTCCCTGGGTTCCCCTCATTATTATTGTTATTCCTATTTCTACTCATTATTTCCAGCTTCTTCAGCTCAAACGCCATTCTTTCTAACTCCAACTGTCTCTGTTTCTCTTCCCTTTCCATTTCAAATTGTCTTTGTTTCTCCCTTTCCCTTTCCTCCATTTCCCTCACCCTCAGTTCATGCTGTTGGGCTAGGAGCATTTTTCTGAGTTCTGAGGTCAGTTCTCCCGTGCTCTCATCCTGCACTGAGCCAAATTCCTCCTCAGAACCTTGGTCTCCCTGTGGTTCTCTCACTTCCCCCATTTCTGCCATTTGGCTTCGAGTCAAGGGCATAATCCCCCCCAGAACAGGCTGCCTTCAAAAGTCACAGGGGGGGAGGTTCCCACATGTCTTGATAATATGTTTAATTGCTTTTAAAATATCATCATTTTTAAAACTGCATTTTTCCTTTTAAACTATTTCCAGCATATGTAATGGGTCTCCTTTTCACAGTTGTCCAGAATCTCTGGGATTTCCAGATCCTAGTCTCTTTGTTTCCTCTACCCCCCATATCAATTATGTCTTTGTGGGAATAGCACCCTCACCCTCCCAAATTCTTGGTCACTAGAGGGTGCAAGGGGGGTGTAGCAACCCCAGACCTACTGGAGTATCCCACCCTGTAGTTATGCTGCCACCAACCATTCGCTCTCCCAAGTCACCCAGACCAGGAATGGATTTTAATAAACAAGAGAACAAGGTTTATTGAAAAAACAAACAGGGTAAATAAAAGGATCAGGTAAATAGGATACTGGAACTTGGGATAGTCCCAATCATACACATACAACAGATTGGTTCCCACGGAACACTTTAAGGTAACGCACAGACCCTGAACTTATCCGTTCTGGCTACCTAGATAGAAACCTGAACCTATCAGGTATGTACTATCTGACGAACAGTTGTACCCAGTCTGACCCACAGACTCCAACTCCACTTCTCCACGTCAGCTCTCTTACGAAGGACTTCCCCCAAATATATACAGTACAGCTCCTCCCCCCTGATGTCCCGCCTTCCACTCCCCATAGGATGGAACTTTCCCTCCAAACCCATGACAGACAGGTACCATCAGTGCTGTATGTGACAGGGGGCTTTTACATTAAAATTGCATTTTTAATTTTGCCCCATTTCCAGTTAACAGATAGAACAACCTATTATAGCAATCTTCATAATACATAGTCATTGTCATAATATTTGAAAATATAAAAGTGTGTAGTGTGGTATACTGCTATTTATTTATCTTTTTAGAAATGGACAAAAAACCATTTTAACTCCTTCCCTTAGGACCTGGGGCTGTCTGCAAATCTGAAGGATGAACATTGGTTCTGCTGAGATTATCCACCCCTGCTTTCTGAAGAGAAACAAACAAATATATAACTATTACAGCTCTTGAGAATTCTGAATGCATATTCTGCAGTAGTTCTTATGTAGTTTCCTGTAGTTCAAACAGACTGTCCGCCTTTAATTTCATTATCACCTCAGTGCTCACCATAAGGTGTGTGGCATCTAAACAAGGTGTGGATACACTCAACAGTGTGACATGTCTCATCCATATATATATTAAGTAACAATAAAAGCTACAGGTATAGGAATGAAGTTATCTCTCATGAAGGGATTATTTAAAGCTGCCTTGAATATCTGAATTCCCAATGATGCTGTAAATCACTACTTTTTAAAGTATTAATTCTGGATTTTTGGAGGGTTATTTATATGTTTATAATTCTTGTCTTTGCACTACTGTATTCCTTTTGCATGCATTGTTGTTACTGTGGGGTATTGCAGGTTATAAGTTTTAATTCTGTGTAAACCACCCAGCATAGTGATGGGGTAGTATCTAAACTGAATGACTGACTGAATAAATAAATAAATAATACATAAATAAATAAAGCCATGATTGATTTATAATTTGCTACTGTGAAAAAGACTGGGTCCACAGAAAAAGGACCCAGGAACAGTACCATAGCACCATACAATTGCAGAAAATGCTAGCTTAATTCTCTTAAGATGGGGTGGCATCCTGTTCTGACTGCTGTGCAGAAAAAAAAAGTTCATGTATTGCTCTTATATTTGAAAATCATGCCTTCTAATACTCCATCTTAGAAAAGAAGCTAATATTCATGCGGCGGTAACCTATGATAGGACTAGGGCAAGGGTCATGAATGTAAACCATTAATTTTGTTTCTAAAAGAGATCCTGTCAGCCATTTGAAAACAATTGCCTTGGTGCATGTTCCCCATTACCCCTGCTAGCAATTAATCTGAATACTTGACCAAGCCCTAGCATTTATCTCTGTGCTTTGTCACTTGCTTTAATCAGTGTCCCATGAACACTGGGAGACATGAACGCCTTCTGCTGTGGCATTTCACACACTCAATTCAGCTGGAAAAGAAAGATTGCTGCCTTGAAGAGCATGTTTTATGTACATCTATAATTTCTCTTATCAGGGACTTTATTTTGATTGAAAGATCAGTTGGCAGTTTGGAAACATCCAGTTATAGGCATTTGGGGATTCCATTTTTATTAAAAGAAAAATCATAAGAAAGTAACATTTTTCCAAATGATTTCCTTTGGCAGAGAAGGGAAATAGGTGTATAACAAAGCTATATAAATTTTGCTTTATTTATGAGGAAATTTGTATATAAAAAAATCTATTTCTCAGCAAACAATCAGTTTGTATTGGAAAATATACAAAATATATTTGTACATCATACACCTGATAATGCTGTCTAGGCAGGAGTAGACAGATCTTGTCAACATTTCCATACTTTTCATGTCAGCATTCTTCATTGTAAAAAAGTGCCATTTCTGCTCAGAAAAGTCCATCCCAAATTGTGTGCTCCCAAGGTTACATTGTTCTGATAAAAGCCTAGTCAAGTGGCCTAAAGTAGTGGTCCCCAACCTTGGGCCTCCAGATGTTCTTGGACTTCAACTCCCAGAAATCCTGGCCAGCAGAGGTCCAGAGTCCAAGAACATCTGGAGGCCCAAGGTTGGGGAACACTGGCCTAAAGGAAAGAGTCTCCTTCACTCTTTCTGGTATCTACAGATACTCTTGCTAGGATCTGCAGATACATTTTTAATATCTAAGTTAAGCATCTGCATTGCCTTAGACAAACATATTAAAAAACAGAACAAATTGGGGATATGTGAGCAATTGAAGAGCAACTATAGGGTGAAGCAAGGAGCTGGTGTTCATGCCTACAGTGTAGGAACACTGCAAGCGATCCTTTTCATCTCTCTTGGTCATGATTTGAATTGAGTAAAGGGGAAATCCGAAGTACCGTAGTACATTGAGTTCCTAGTACCAAAAGAGCAGGGGAATGATAGCTGAACCACATACTCTCCATAACACCACATGTCGTCCTCTGGAGAATCAGCCAGTATATGCCCTTGAAGCCAGATATTTCAAGATGGAGAAGAAAGATTTGTGTCACTGGTCATCTTTTTGTGTTCTGGAATATTGTCCTTTCTCTTTGTTCCTTCCCTCAACTTCCTTTACAAAACTTTACTGAAATATTATGCACTATTTGGATGTGTGGGTGGGTGTGATTGCAGAATTATAATTGTTATAAGGACTTGAAGTGGGTAGGTGATAACATTAATGACATAAGTAATTTACCAGTCTTTCTTTTTCCCAGAGATTTTTGTTGAAAACAATAACTCATGGTCCTCCCATCTTGTTAATGAGATATATAGAAATTTTGGTTAAGTGTAAAAAACAAAATGAACAGAAATCTCACCCATCTGCACTGGCCAAACTCAATCATAACACTATATACCACTGTGTTTACTTTCTTGACACATAGATCCTTACAATGAAGAGTTATCAGAAGAAATGAGTGACAGACCTAATTCTGAACTAACATAGTTGAATACAAGGGATTCAGACATAGAGTTTGAAGAGCTGAGCACTCAAAGCTCTTGGCCTTGATGGACAAATTTTTCAGTTTCAGGAACTGGAGGGAAAGTCATTGGGTTCACGTTTATCATATTTCCATGTGAATTAGAATGTGCTTCATTGCTGTTATCTACAGACTGCCAAAGTTTGCAGGGAAAGTTCACACATTATTAAAAAAAAACCCACTCAAACCAGAATTTTAAGAAATACCCAGTAACATTCCATTTCATTGGTAGACTTTGATGTAAAATTAAATTGCCTTTAAAGAAGCTAATCTTTTTAAACTCACTAATATTTGGATTTTAAAAAGTAAATAACTCTGCTGAGGAATGGTTTTTTGAAAATATATTCAAGGCTTACTAGCATATATTTGTAGTAGCATATATTTGTAGTTGCAACTTTGTTATCTCCATTGTCCTAACTAAGGACATAAGGATAACAGGATCGTATCACAGAGCATCTGCAGGGTGCTAATTATCAGCATGGCCCACACAGGAAAGTGCAGCTTGTAGACGTCATTATCTCAGAGCCACAGTTTTCTCTCTTATCACTGATTGTAAAAATTGCTGCACAAAAGCACTCTGCTCTTTGGTCAATATGTACCTGAATGTTTATAATAATTGTTTTAAGAGGCTGGCTTATTGAAATAACTTTTCCAGTATCCCAGCACTAAACATGTTTCATGTTTAAATTGCAGGCTAATTTGTGTTCCCTGGTTTGCCTTTCTAGAGCTGTTAAAAACAAACAGCTGCCTCAGATTAAGGTTGTTGATGATGGTGGAAAGCAAACAAGCTGTGATGCTTGGAAAATGCTTGGGCTGGAGAAGATGGGAAATATTGCCTGCCTGGATGGGGGAAGAAATCCACACATGAACAACCATTGGGATGGGCAGAGGAAAAAGGGGCACAACTTCATTGGTTATAACAGCATAGCAATGACAGCCATTGGGCAACCTTCCTGTCAGCTGGTTCTCCCTCCTAGCCCACCGGCAGAGAGGCACAGATTGACTAAGAAACCTGGGTGTCTCTGGGATGCGAGAACAATAGGAGGACCGTCTGCCATCTAGTGTGAGAAAGGAAAGCCACCCTTCTAAGCTGAGCCTAGAAGCTTGTTGCTGTTCCTGCCATCATGCTCATGGGGAGCTTTCTTTATGAAAAAGAAGCCTAGGCAGAGCTTGGCAGAGCTAAGCCTCAAAACATTGTGATTTAGACATTTCCACCAGGTATATCGGGGGCTTTTTAAAAATCTTGACTGCAACTCCCAGAATTTTACAGGAATCCTCCAAGGCAGAATTCTAAGTAAGCAGTTTTTTAAAAAATCAGTGTCCACTGAGCAGCTGTCCATACACATACTGTGTCTCCACTATCATTCTGAACATTTCAAGAAGACGGAAACTCTCTCCCCCACACACACACCAGTGGCCTGTTTTAATTTATCTTGCTGGTTATTATATTTGTTTGAATGTATGTATTGTTTTATTTTTTTAATGTGTCTTGATATTGTGCTGTTTATTTTGTTGTTAGCCACCCAGAGTGGCCTGGTTGCCAGATGCTATGGGGTACAAATCCAATAAATAAATAAATTGGGAGTCACAAAGTTTAATGGGAATCCCAAGGTCTTCTGGGAGGGGTAGCCTTGCTGCTCATTAGGCTGTATAGTGGGTCCTCCCAAAGAACTACCATTCCATGAGGCTATAATGACACTAGTTCTCTCCACATAGAAAATGTAGTGTTTTTAACAAGAATCAAGAGTGGAGTCACTGAGTGCTGAAACCCATATTCCATATCCCTCAAAGCAAGTTTGTGAAAAAGAGGGCACGTGTAAGAGGTCAGAGGTTAGACAAATCCCACAGCTAAATCCATGACTCAGCTTGTCAGAAAATGAAGTCATGGGTGCAAGAAATTGACTATTTGATAACTTAGACCACTGGTTGAACAAGGACTGGTTTCAGATATAAGGTAGACACAAAGACTAGTGTCTACCTTTTATCCTGCTGATTCGGTAGTCTTGCAGTTGCCCTGGGAAACCACTTCACATCTGTCTGCCTTCTACCTATGGTACATGTAGACTTTCCACTTCGTAGTGCTTCCTACAGGCTACCTGTCCCACTGGTCTGTGTTTTCCTGTTCCACTTTTTAAAAATTACACTTTCAGCTATTGGGAATCTCTGTTGTCATCTCTTCCTTAGTCATGATCTGGTATGTCTTTGGAAGTCCTTACCTACCATAGTCATCAGCATTTACTAGTGGTATTTTCTGAACATTCAACAGAAATCACTAATAAAAAGAACTTATTAAAATCCCACATTTTTAAGTGTGGAAGTTTCTCATAGGGTTCTTCTTAGGGCATTTGGTATAACAGCCTAGATTAAGTTTTCTGTGATAAAATAATTTCCAAAACTATAATCAATGTTGTATATGTGGGTGGGTGGGGAGAATTATGAAATGAATTCACTATTAATTTGATTTAGCTTTCTACTTTGTTTTCTAAGTTGTTTCTGTCAAATTTACGATACTAATTATGGAAGCAGAATGAAAAGATTACTCAGAAACAACAAGAGATAAAAAATGTAGAAGATGAACTGCTGCGTATGGATATAAATATCACAGTTGTGCAGACTTCCAGCAGTTTAGATTTTAAATGAGTTTAGAATTGTGCATAATATTTAACAATATGTGTGTTGGGGAGGGGCAATGGATCATGCAGGGCTGTTGTGAAAGATTTGCTGGAAGCAAATGAGGAAGCTTAGTGAGGTTGTTACTTCAGCTGACAGAATCAAAGAGTGGAAGAATGGAGGCCCACTGCCTTCTTGTCTCATTCACAACATCTGAAGTGTGTGTGCTGAGTTTCCAACCAACTGCTGCTGCTTAGTAAATACCAGATTATTATTATATTATGGCCCATTTCCACCTCGTCCTAGATCCTGCACACTGACGGAAGAGAGGAACTGTTCACATTTCTTGCACATTGAGAAATGGATGCTAGAAGTGGTCACTTCCCCTTTCCCACAAACATGTATGGAGCATTCTCTTGTGGAACTATGGCAACACTTCATGAGGGGAGTGTTAAGTGCAAAGAAATAAGATGGCGTGATGTGTTGATGTGAGAATAGGTCAGACCACCCCCAACTTTGCCATGGGTTCCTGCTGCCTTGTATTCATTTCTTTCTTTATGGTTCTTCAGAATTTCTTTTGAGAATTAGTCTCATGGGGTTCCTCACAAGTGTTTGAGAAAAGCCAGGACAAGACCACAATGGGCTGCAATTCAGTAGGGTCAGGAAAGGTCTTAGGACTAGGAAGAATATCACCCCTTTTTGTGTAATCCAGCAGTAGGATATACAAGGACTATTGCACTGTATGTTCTTCCAAAGAGACACACCAACAAACCAGCTACAGTAGCTAAAGTATCAAGGCAGACACCAGAGAAGGTGAGCAACAAGACCAACAGCAGCAACAATGTGAATCTATAGCTTGTATCTTTTGTTGTTGTTTAGTCATTAAATTGTGTCCGACTCCTCATGACCCCATGGACCAGAGTATGCCAGGCCCTCCTGTCTACTACTGCCTCCTGGAGTTTGGTCAAATTCATCTTGGTAGCTTTGATGACACTGTCCAACCATCTTGTCCTCTGTCATCCCCTTCTCCTCTTGCCCTCACACTTTCCCAACATCACGGTCTTTTCCAGGGAGTCTTCTCTTCTTATGAAAAGGCCAAAGTATTGGAGCCCCAGCTTCAGGATCTGACCTTCCAGTGAGCACTCAGGGTTGGTTTCCTTCAGAACGGATAGATTTGATCTCCTTGCAGTCCAGGGGACTCTCAAGAGTCTCCTCCAACACCACAATTCAAAAGCATCAGTTCTTCAGCGGTCAGCCTTCTTTAGGGTCCAGTTCTCACTTCCATACATTGCTACTGGAAAAACCATAGCTTTGACTATTTGGGCTTTTGTTAGCAAGGTGAGGTCTCTGCTTTTTCAGATGCTGTCTAGGTTGGATCTAGCATTAGTTAAATCTGATCCAGTGAAATCTGCCTCACATTTTAAGATGTCACTAGAATGGCTCATCCTGTTATCTCCCTAGAACTTCCTGACATCAATGTAATTATAAGTTAGATTGGTGTTTCCCAAACTTGGGTCCCCAGATTTTCTCAGAGTAAAACTCCCAGAAGCCTTCACCAGCTTGGAGTAAAACTCCCAGAAGCCTTCACCATGGGCCAGGATTTCTGGGAGTTTTACTCCAAGAACATATGGGGGACCAAAGTTAGGAACCACTGAATTAGATGACTGGAGGCCCCATTGGTTTAGTTCCAGTCATTGTATGTCCACATCTAGGTGAAATGAAATGTTTGCTCCACCATGGTGCCCTCTCATCCTGGAAAAGTGGCATCACAGTTGAATGATGCCACGTCCTGAAGGGAGGAGGGATAGAGCCTTTAAGAAGGCAGGGTCCCTCCAGCTCAGCCTCTTCCTTTGTCTGCTGAGCATCCCTGCCACCCACCCTAAATGTAATAATGAGACTAGCTGGTTGCCTGAGGAACCGGATGGGGATTTTTGACCTACATCCTAATTGGCCTGTTGGATGCAGGTGCATTTTCACCCATCCCATTCTTACCACAGGGTGTGGTTAATTAAATAAATTAAATAAGATGTAAGTAGTTAAAGCCACTTGTGGTCACAGCTGCAGGTAGTGCGAAGAGAAGAGTCGGGATTAGCTCATTGAGGACATGTGCAAAATTATTCCATCTTTTGGTCAGCTGGACCCAAGAGGGCATCTGAGGAGAGGTGGGTTTGTTCATAGTGTTTATCCCCTAGCCAACAGTTCACTTAGGTGCACAAGGCTCAGTGGGCTGAGACAGTTGGGGGTACCATCATCACTGAGCAAATGAAGTTGTGCTATACACTTGACAGCACGATTCAGAAACAGGAGCTCACCCTGCTCTATAAGAGTCCAGAGGCCAAGGCTGCTCCATATTTGGAATAAGATCACACTACATTAGGCCCCCTTGTAGTTGGGGGATTTACTTTAAATAATTAATAAAGTTAATTATTGTGGCCCACGTTTTAACCCAACAACCTGTGTCTCACCTCTTTATTTCCGGGCTGTGAGGGCAATGCCAGCAGAGTAAGTTACAGATCCTCCCACTTTTACTGCCTGTTGGTTTCTCTCCACTTTTACCACGAGAGCGAAAACTATCGCTTTGTACTGCCCTCACAACCTTGGGCAAAGCCAATGAAAGGACAGGAGAAGGTGATAATTCAAGGTAAATTTAACACAGTCCTTGATGAAATAAAATTGTCAGATTACTAATTGTTTGCAGCTGATAGCATTTGGCATACAGCGGTGCCTCGCTTAACGAGTGCATCGTTTAACGACGAAGCTGCATAGCGATGATTTTTTGCGATCACAAAAGTGATCTAATTGTGATTTTTTTAATGGTAAAACATTGCTTTGCAATGATCGGTAAGGTGTTTCGCTTACCGATTTTCACATAGCGATGTTTTTTTAACAGCTGATCGGCGCCTCCAAAATGGCCGCTGGGTTAAAAAAATGGCCACCCGCTGTGTTTTCGCGCCCATTCCTTGCTTACCGGGAAGCGAAAATTGCAGCCATATGGAGGATTTTCACATAATGGTGAGTTTTTTGCCCATAGGAATGCATTAAATGTGTTTTAATGCATTCCTATGGGCTTTTTTGTTCCGCATAGTGACGAATCTGTATAGCGACAATTTTTTCGGAATGGATTATCGTCGCTATGCAGGGCACCACTGTATTATAATGCATAGATCCCTATTGGCTCACTTACTTGCAGAATGATGCCTCTGTTCTCAGCTATCTGCAGGGGAACCACAGCAGTGTGGTCCAGTAAGGCATGGACCAATATATGAGTTCCTCTTGCCACATGAGAATGCAACCAGCCTGTGAGCTTCTGGATGAGAGAAATGCCTAGGAGGAGCCATCTTCCAGATCCCTCATTCACAAAGTGACACCAAGCAAAGAAGAATCCCAGAAACTGATTCCTTTTCTCAACCATGTCACACACAACACAAAACAACTGCTAGGACTCTTTTTTGACAAGTGCAAATGATAGTGAGCAGAAAAGAATATCCTGTGTAGACTATCTTGAACATTGCCATTGGTTTTGTCAACATTCAGACTGCCTTTTCCAGGTAAAGAAAAGGTTTGGCATCCTTTTTCCTGCTGGCATTGTGGGCCTATATATTGTTCGTATATTGCTGTTCATTTTGAATTGTGACTAGAGAAGCACAATATCTCACATTTTTAATCCAGAGGTTTTTTTTTAAGTATTGAATCATTTTAACCTTCACCTACTGAAAAGCAACCACCAGCACAACCTATTGTTTACCGAAGTAGTGATGTTTCCTATTCTTGAAGGCAAAAATATGTAATCAGATGCTTTGTAGCCAGAGAGTCAGGAGTCCCTCAAAGAGTTAGAATCCACTGCAGAATAAATCTATGGCTCTCAAATCAATAGTAAGTGTGTAACAGAGTGCTCTGTAGGGTACTAGGTACATGGAATTGAATATTTTCCTCAGAAGACATCATTTTGTTGTTGGGAAAGAAAACTGTCCCACAAGGACACTAATAGTCAGTATTCTTACAAATAAATACAAGCAGCTATTTTTCTTCAGAGTATATATTTTTTTAAATATGGGGGCTTCAAAATAAGATTTGTGTTGCTTTAATGAGAAATAATAGCACTGCTACTTTTAAGACACAACAGTTGGTTCCAAGGGATGTGCAAAAGGAAACTTTCTTTTTAATATCATTTTGGTTTTGTTTGGGGGTGTCTCTATTGTCTGCACTTATTTGGATTCATCTGTCCCAACACAGGGATAGACTGAAATTTTGCTAGCCCTAGCACCATCCAAATATCTTGTTCCTGTCCAAGTGTTACTTCTGTGTTTCTTTCTGATGAGGAAGCTAGGCAGAACCAGGTCTAGCTAAGCCTCAAAGCCTTCCAATTTAGGCCTTTTCTCCCAAGTGAAAGCCATTTAGGTGTGTGTTTGCCAGGTAGAATTCCCAAAATGGGAAATTATGGGGTTTGTAGTCCAGGAAAACTGAAGAGCCCATCCCTACTAGTCAATTTGTCCTGTGTGAAAATACCTTTGAGAATGCAAGTATAGTGAATGAACCTGAGCAAAACATTCTACCAATTTAAAATAAATTACAAGAGGAAGGTAGAAATGCAGGCCACTGCATACCCTTTCTCTATTTGTATTTATGTTATTGTCTCCAGTAGTACAGATAAGAATATTAGTGTGACAAATGGGATTATTTTACCCTGCAGAATCCTGACTAACACTTTGTCAATAGGGCACATTTCTTCATAAACTGAGTCTTCTAATTAGCGAAACAAGCTTATGAAAAACATTGATTTTATACCATTTAGGCTCCTCTAGAGTGTCCATTAAAATTCAACTAGCAGCACTAATGTAAAAAGCCCAGCATATCCTCAGCTAAAATACTGTTTATAGCCTAAATATATATCTATATGCTTTCTTTGAAATCCAAATAGCATGCCTATTACATATCCCAAATTACTGCTTATGTGGCAGCATCTTGAGTTGAACTTGGGCTGAGTGACTCTAACTATCATGTTTGTTCTAACATTAATCATGTTGGTCATTATATCATTTATTGTTCATTATACCAAGAGATAAATTGCAGAAATGCTTAATATAGTTAGTTCAGCTAGGCTGGCTTCTTCGGTGACATTAATTCTATAGTGCAGTTGGGAAAATCAATGTATAAAGCGCCATTTGTACTAAATTATACTTGTTGTATGATTGAATCCCCACTACATAGAGTTTTCTCAAGTTAATTGATCAGGTCCAATGCAGCAAATTAACGTGATACAGAAAACTTGCATTAGAACAAAACAGAAGAAAACAATTTTTTTTTTAAAAAAATCAGCAAGCAAGTAACCAAAATCCATCAGTATGCTCAAAAGGTCAAAACCACATGGAATTAAACCTAAACGTTCTTTGTTTAATAACGCATTGAGAGCTTGAACTAAGAATTAAATTTAAAAGGTTTTTTGTGCTTAGGAAGTCTTCCGCTGTTCTAGGAACCAATTTTCAGCCATGCCTTAGCAATATATGCAGGCATATGAATAATATCACCTTCGGTCAGTAGATCTTGTTCTGTGAACTTTTTATACCTTCCTGCAGTCATTAGCATAGCTAAGCACAAGCTTAGGTTAGGCGATGCTTCTAAAATTTTTGCTTTTTTTGACTTTCGGAGCTTCAATATGTTTGTCTCGCATTACTTGGTTGGTAACTGCTATGTGAATAGCAATGCTGTGTGTTTGTGGCTTAGGACCAAATCTTCAATTTATTTCAAAAAATACAAATTTCTCTAAAATATATATTCAACATAAAGTCTTAATGCTACTTAACAGCCTCTATTTAAACGTCACAGAACACCCTGGTGGGAGATAGCTTTTTTTTAATTTTAAAATGAACTGCAATTGCTAAATTATTCTCTTAGATGGTAACAGGAATTATAAGCTTCACAGAAGTCTAATTGCAGTTAGCAATTTCCTCTCGTCACTAAAGATAAATCTGGCAATTGGATAATTTATCCAGCCAGATGCATGCTTCTTAATGTCCACTGCCTGGACCTTTGAGGTGTCCTGAAGCTATGATAAAAAGCAAAAAGCACATGCTATACAGGACCCACCATAACTCTTTGGTAGAGTACATGTTTTGCATTCAGAGGGTTTCAGGTTTAATTTATGCTAGCACTTCTGTTTTTAAAGATCAGGTTGATTTTTATGGAGATGCTGTCTGTTTAAGACCCTGGGAAGCCAACACCAATCTGATGAGGCAGTCCTTTTTGGGCTACATTTCACAGAATCCCGGCATGCCCAATCATCATGGTTCTGAAGATATGAGAACTTTTTGGTCAATACTCAAAAAATGAACAGAAGCTCTTATCAAGTACTCCTGGGCAAATGAGAAGGGCACAGCTAATCCCAGCATTCAGGAGAATGTATTGTACTTATCTGCCATGTAACCATGAAAGAGGAAGGACATATTTAAAAAAAAAAAGGAAGAAAAAAGGAAGCAACCACAATTCAGTAATAGGGAATTGGTTACCTATAAGGATATTTTAAGCTAGGATTAACTTTTAAGCACCCAGAGGCTTCTGTCTGGATGGATGAGTTTCTCTTCTTTTCAAATTTGTATGATTTTTAAGAGTTTTCCCCTTCTTTCCATCATGTTTATGAAGAAATGTGTAAATCATATATAAAAATTTAAAAAACACAAATGAAACAAAATATTCAGTCATCCTTACTAGTGTAGTGTATATGCCCATGTAAGGATCCAAGGAAGTCTGGTTCACACGGTTCAGTTGTCATGATTCTGTCTGCCACAGAAACTTCTAATGGCCTCTTGTAATGAATCATTATTCTGCAAAGGTTACTGTATGATCTCTTTCTCCATGGTTATCAGTTGGTGATGGCTTCATCTTCTTGTATGTTCCCCAACTGTCTTAGGCCAAGCTATCGCAAGGACTTCATCTCCCTTTATGAGCCTGCTCAAACATTAAGGTCATCAGGAGAGGCCTTCCTCTCACTCCCACCACCTTCAAAGGTGCATTGGGTGGGGACATGAGAGAGAGCCTCCTCTGTTACTGCTCTCATCTTTATGTTCTTCTGCAAGCAGGAAAATCTCTTTCTCTTCAGGCAAAGCTTTCCTGAGTGAATGGCTGCCAAGTGGGACTTTTTAAATGGATTGTTGTACCTCACTGAAATGAATGTATTTTGGTGTTGCTTTTGTTTTTTGATATTGCATTCCTTGAGCCTCTTAGTATTGAATCGTCACTGTTACTAACTTTAATACTGTTTCTTAATTATTGTGAGCCACCTTCGGTTCCTTTTAAGGAGAAAGGCAGGTTAAAAATATCACAAAGAAAGAAAGAAAGAAAGAAAGAAAGAAAGAAAGAAAGAAAGAAAGAAAGAAAGAAAGAAAGAAAGAAAGAAAGAAAGAAAGAAAGAAAGGTTTCCTGTAGCAGCTTATGTATGCAATGTGTGCTCATATATGATCCAAGGAGAAGCTCATTTGTATGTTTTAAAGACATGCATTTGTTTCAATATTTTTAAATTGAAATTTCCACTTCTACTGTTTTGTAAAGTCTAGCAATAACAGAAGAGAACTTAGAAGATGGAAGAAATCTTCAAGCTTTTTCTGATGTTGTTTTCAGTGTATCTTTTGAAAACACTTTGAACTGTTATAAGCCTGTTGATCATAGTCTTAATTAATGCATCAATGTGACTTCCCAGTATTTATTCTTGATTCCGTGCATCTGTACAATTGATTAAAGTAATAGATACAATCGATTGTGGGCAAGAAGTACACAATGCAGTAATCAAAAGGCTTTCTTTATGAAAGATCAATCTATTATTTCAGTGTTCTGATGCTATTATTTTTTTCACATAGTTAATTGTGCCAATTATTTCAGATCTGCCATTGGCCATGAAGGTGCTTACATTTTGGCTATGTATCATGGTTCAGTATTGCTGTGTTTAGGAACAGACCATTAGAGAATAGATAAAGAGGTGTGTTTGAGAGACAGATGGAAAGCAACAGTATAATATAATTTATATTAAATAGAAAACAATTAAACCAAAATCTGAAATCCTTTTCAGGCTTGCAAAATTTGAGATGTTAATCTGAAGTAACCTTTAGCCTAAATCCAATGAGCTTGCAGATATGAGAAGACATGTTTTGGAAAAATCCCAAGGCTGTCAAATCGTCCTGTATGAGAGGAACCAAACCATGCGCACAGAGCCGTGCCACATCTTCAGAAGTAATCTGGATGCCTTCACACCAAGTAGCTAGCATTTTACAAAGAGAAGGAAAAATCATGTATATCCATGGAATTAACAAAGCATTCCCCTAAGAGTCACTTATTTCAAAGCATTCAAAATTATCTTCACCCCGTAAACAAATAATCAGACACACACCCCTTTCTCAGAGTGACACTGTGGGTCTGGTGAAAACTATCCAAACACCTTGTTCTCCCAGTTCCAAATATCTTATATGTAATAGAACAGTGCTTGAATTACCAGTGCTTAAATTGTGTGGAAATATATGTCCACATTCCCTTTATATTTCGCAAAGACTCCTGTT
The DNA here is from genome assembly GCF_051106095.1 of Pogona vitticeps. Classification (NCBI taxonomy): domain Eukaryota; kingdom Metazoa; phylum Chordata; class Lepidosauria; order Squamata; family Agamidae; genus Pogona; species Pogona vitticeps. Next base: position 261,113,942 of record NC_135784.1, read on the forward strand.
TACAAAACTGTGGGAGGCATGATTTGTTTTAAATTGTAAGAGGCTGAAGCTTCTGATGTTCATTAAATGTGTTCTCTACATTTTCAAGTACTGGAGTAGAAACCGTGGCTGAGGCATGTTACAGCCCCATAGGAGCCTTGCCAGCAAAGCAACGTTGATAGAATTTCCCCCTGAAAGAGGTCTAGTTGGCTCCTTTATTGATGATTTTGAGGTCCTTGTCATAGAATCATAGACTTGTTGGGGCTCATAGGGTCACCATGTCCGACCCATGCTGATGTAGAATCTAAAGGCAGGATACAAGTAATACAGTATTATGAATAAATCAAGCTGCCTACTAGAGGAAGAGATGAATTAGGATACATTTAGTAACTTATCTCTTGCATGGTGACACAATGAAGAGTTATTTGACACCTTTAAAGTTAAGAGGTTTTATTTTACCATATGCTTTTCTGGATACAAAGCCCACCTCAGATGCATACAATTAAGTTTGGGGGCTTCATGTATGTATGTATGTATGTATGTATGTATGTATGTATGTATGTATGTATGTATGTATGTATGTATGTATGTATGCATGCATGCATGCATGCATGCATGCATGCATGTATGTATGTATGTATACAGTGCAGTTGGAAGTGTGATATATTTGTTTTTATTTTATTTGTTTGTTATATCTGTATCCTGCCTTTGAGCTCCAAGACTTTTCTCCTAACCCCCATTTTATTCTCACTACAATCCCATGAGGTAGATGAGACTGAGATGGTGCATGACTGGTCCAAGGTTACCCAAAGAATGTCATGGACATGTGGGGATTTGAACCCAGGTTCCCTGCATTCTCGATCAACATTCTAGCCACTACAACAGAATTGCTCCCCTATTAAAAATGCAGAGAGATGCAATTTAAATGAAAACCTATTTGCAGTGACAATTACATTATCATCTTGATTCAACGTGCTATTATAGGAATCTGTACCTGATGGTGTATCTTCCTAATACCACAATTCACTTCTTCTTTCTACTTGTGAAATCAATTATTTGCTTAATGGGATGTTTGTTGTTGTTGAAAACTAAGAGCATACAAAAATCATTGCATTCAGCAGTGAACTGCCTTCTAATATACAGTATGTAGTATGCTAAGAAGCCATTATCGATGTTTAAATGAACTGCTGGGTAGCTCAGTGGTTTAGGAGTTTGATTCCCCACTGTGCCTCAATGATCTAAAGTGTCCTTTTCAGCTCTGCGGTTCTAAGATCTAATATTATTATAAATCTCAATTGGTGAACTAGAGCAACTAGTTTCTTTGTTTGATATTCTAATCTTTCTGTAAAGATCTTCTGCTCTACAATAGCCACTTGGTATCCATGACAGTGTTTCCTGGATGAGGTATGTATTCCGCCATTGGTATTTTTACTTTACCATTTCTGATACTATTTTGACACAATTCTTTTGCATATAAATTATGATGATTTATCTGTAAGTTGCCAGATGTTGCCCTTCCCTACCTCAGTATGAAGTGGGGCTTATGCATGCATGAGAAGGTATTTTCTGCCTATACATGGGCTACATTGTCTGGATCAGAAACATAAAATGCCCTGGTAATTATTTTATATGATGCAGATAACAAAGATGGGAGGGCTCAGGACAGGGGATCACTTATTTATTATTTGTTTATTTATTTGACTTGTATGACGGCCACACTTTGCAAGAGTCTGCGGGCGGCTTCCAACATCAATTAAAACAGTTCAGATAAAAACAGACACTAAAAACCAATAGGGCCACATCCACTCTACAAAAACAAAAACAATCTACAAAAATAATCTAGATCCATGACTTATTAATTAAAATCAATTAAAACCTTCAATTAAAACCTTCAGTTAAAAAACTTCCGGAACAGGAAGGTTTTAACCTGCCACCGAAATGTCAGTATTGTCGGCGCCAGTTGGATGTTGTTTGGGAGGGCATTTCAAAAACCGGGGACAGCTGCCGAAAAGACCATCCCTCTCATCTCATTGAGGGATGGCTCTTTCAGGGAGGGCCTTCTGGCTAGATCTCAGTTGCTGGGTAGGTTTCTGATGCCCCTGTCCATATTAGCCACAAGCCACACTCACATATTGGGAAGCTGCCCTTCCGTAACTCCCAAAGCCACACTTTCGTGTGTTCTCAAAGTCTTCTGAGTCCCTCAGACTTTTCAGTGGAGCAATAAGCAAGGAGTGAATGTAGTCCCCCCCCCCTTCTTAGGTAGTTTTGGAGCATAAAATTATCTCCCATGGACTTTCAACACCACTTGGGAGGTAAAACTAGGAGCAGAGTGGTTGCTTCAGTATCAGAAGGCAAGAAGCTCAGGCAGCTGGCCTTAGAAACTATTGATATAATCAAGGCCCCCTATTTTATGAAAAATCACTTTGGCTCCTAGGAATGCAAGCTTTGTTTGACTGCACATCGATGAGGGAAGACACCTGGTTCACATCAGGGGAAAAAAACAACAACAACATCAGACCAGTTTAGCTCACTGAGCTGCTAAAGAAGTCTGTGAAGATCAGGTGACCAGGTTACAAAGTGACCACGCAGAGGAATCCAGAGACAAGCTAGCAAAGACTCTTCTTCCAAACAGATTACCTACAAATTGATGAAAGCATCATGCTGAGACACCAGTTTATATTGGCCTATGAGCAGCAGATTGAGCCCCTGGGATCAACACTGGCAGTACCTTCTGATGGCAGCAGAACCCTACAAGACCATTGCTTTCAAGGTGCCGAGCAGGGAGATCGGCAATGCTGAAGTGAAATTCTGGACCTACTGGAACTGAGAAACAAAGCAGTTCTTCCTCCAGTTCCATTTCATGATGGAGAAGCTTCTTTGCCCCCCCCCCCCCCAAGCATCCCAGTTGGGCCAGCTGCAGTAAAGAGGCCTCAATCATGAATAGGCTCCCTCTCTGGCTGCCACTCCTAGACTCCCTCACCTCTGCCAACTCCCTGAGGCATGATCTTGCTGAGGATGCCTTTCCCAGCTGGCCCAGTCTTCTTGCCTCCACCCCCCCCCGCAGGTCCCATTGGCTACAGACATCTCTCCTTTGCTCTTCCCACCCCCTTTGCTGAAATCTCTGCTCCCCACGGAAGAACCAAAGAAGCATTCCTCTGCTGCCCACCATCAACTGATTTGGCCTGCTCTTTCCTATGAGGGCTTCCTGTTGCTTTTGAGGTGCCATTGGTTTAAAATGGCTTATTTTGATTCCCATCCAGGGTTTTTCCTTGTCAATTTTTTTAAAAGATGCACCCATGACTTTTGCATTTAGGAAATGCACCCATACAAATATTGTTATTATTGGCATCTCTTTGGATACATTCAAACGTAATGGCAAGAAATCATGTGATATTTTTTTTTAATGCTGTGATGGAACAGTTGGGAGAAAAAAATGCCTGTCTTAGATTTTCTGTTTTGCAACAGAACGGCAGTGGGTTGTCTTTCAAGCAAGTTCTATTATTTACACACATTAGATGTCATTAGTGTGTTTCATCCATAAATTATTCTTAATTACCTGAAAAATATTTCATTTGATTGTGCAATTTATGGCTTCATATGAAAAGGTCTTTGAGAAGACACATTTGTCCTAATTTGCATGGGCTAATTAGGAGAATAATAGTTACTTATTTTACAATCAGTAATTTGATTTTTGGTGGGTACACTAAGACACTATTTCCAATTAGTTAAAACTCAGCTGTTACCAAGCAAAGTTAGGTTTTCATGTTTCTTTGAAATCTACAAAGAGAATATTTTGTTACTTAACAATTTTTTTGCATATTGTTCTGACCAAACCTATGTTCAATTTTCTCTCTTTGCCTCCCCCCGGATGAAGAAAGTTGTGATTAATTATGCTTGCTAGTATTACCTCTTTTACTAAAGAAAAAAAAATTGGGGTCCTTTAAGTTTCCTGAAGGGAACTCACAAATTCCCATCTCTTGCAGGTGAATTCTTTATATAAACTCATCTAATTGGTAAGGGATAGTGTTTGAAAAGCTTAAGTAATTTGCCACCTTTATAATGAATAGCATAAACGGTAATTTCTCATAGTAATTAACCAGTGTCAGCACCATTATTTTTCATTAATTATAAATGAAAAAAGAAAATGAAAGAACACCCACAGAAACAGATGTGTGAAATTGTCTCTAAGGTTCTGCGCTGTGCTTTCCAACCCTTCCCCTTTCATAAATTGTTCTGGATAAGGAATGCTGTTAGGCAAGGATACAGATGGTACTTACTATCCAGTAGGGGACAAAGAGCTTTTAATAAGCCTGCTGAATGTGCAGCCCACTGTTCCCATGGATGAAAAGCAGTAGTTAGTGGCAGCCGAGATAAGCAGCCACCACCAAATGGAACATGTAGTTGAGTCTGCTGTGAAAAGTCGGGCAAGGCCATACCAACACGAAAGCACTTCATTTTATTCATAAATCAAAATAACACTATCTAATTTTGTCAGACTCACAAGCCCAGGCTGAGCTTGATTAAAGCCAAAGAAGGAAAACCACACACTTTAAATTAAAGTAACCTTTAAAGGCTTGGGAAGTTAGATATGAATATTAATTTGTTTACAATTGTTCTCTATCTTTTCCAAGCCTTATAAATTGTGTCTGGGAGTCATATTTGAGCATGTTGGTATCAGGGGAATTTTTACCTGAAGAAGGGAAGGTTAACCCACTTATGAATACTCTGTACCTAGAAAACTCTGGAAAAAAATCAGCATAAGCTGGAATTGACTTGATAGTAGATAATGCATATTTGATTTTTTTTTCTTCCACAGGGCATTCCAATATCTATTGTCCTGGAAGTAAGCCCTTCCTGTGGAGGCATGCCACTGAGGCTGCAACTAAATGGTCAAATACTGTGGGATTTGCTCCACTTATAATTTGATTAATTTTTACTGACCACATGACCCAAAGGCTGATTTGAATTCGTCCAGCCCTTTTTGATCCCAAAACGGTCCACCCACCACCACCCAATGTTGGAGGGGCTGCTGCTTTTTCAAGCTGGGATGATTCTAATGGGTTATTCACCCATGTGGATAGTTGTGGTATATCTTGGTGTTTTGGTAACATAGGCAGTTGGGGCATGATGTTAAAGACTGGCAGGACATGCCTTGATGTTCTGTCTTCTCCTCTGATTGTCCTTTGAATTATATATATGAGGTGTATGAGATTAGCACATTATCACTGAGTCATTGTTATTTCCAGTATTTTAGCAGTTCCCCATCAGATCAGCAGAGATGGGACCTGAGGAAGGAAGGAAAGAAATAGGGCTGTGGGCTGGAATGCAAATCAAATTACATCCAATATGAATGGTGAACTGCCAAATCAATCCACATACCCTTTGTGAGCACTGAGTACAATTTCAAACATAATGCAGATTGTGAATCAGATCAAAGCAGTCACACCCTAAATAAGCAACAGATAATGTTGATGGTGATTTCTTAACTTGGAGCAATTTAGCTTTACAAATCTCACAATTTGTGCTATGCCAGCACAAGTAGGTAAGAGGATTTTGGCCAAAGCATCTTATGTCTGATTAGACCACATGCTGTGGTCTTCCTTCTCTCAAATCTGAATGTAACTTAATAAAAACAAAATGTCACCCAATGCACTTCTGCTACTTACCAGAGTAATGGTACTTCTCCCTTAACAGGTAAATTTTTGTTGACCAATTTCTCAAGTTCTATCATAGAAGGATCCTTTTAAGGAAGAAAGGAGAGGTAAGATATTTTAAATAAATTAAATAAATATAAAGTGAAACAAATAGTTATTTCTTCTCGAAGGCTTTCACGTCTGGGATCTAATGGTTGTTGTGGGTTTTTCAGGCTCTTTGGCCATGTTCTGAAGATTTTTCTTCCTAATGTTTCACCTGTCTCTGTGGCCGGCATCTTCAGAGGACCTCTGAAGATGCCGGCCAGAGAGACTGGCAGAATGTTAGGAAGAACAACCTTCAGAACACGGCCAAAGAGCCCGAAAAACCCACAACAACCAATAGTTATTTCATTTTCTGCAACTTAAAACATGGGAGACAGAGAGATTCCCTGCAAAAAAAGATAGTGCCCAAAGCAACATTACAATCACATTGTATTTAATTTGCTGTTTCCATTCACTTTCATTACGTTTTATGCTTTATTTTTTAAGTGGGGAGAGAACACACACACACACACATACATGCAAACCTCAGTGGCCAAGGATCAGGCATGCACAAACACACACATGTACACACATACACAAGAGGAAAGACAGATGTAGAGTTCTCATGAGGGAGGCATGAGAGTGGTTTCTCCCACTTGGATGTAGGAAACACAAACCCTCCACCTAGAGAGCAAGCCAATGGAGGAGAAGAAACTAGAACTAGAAATGCTGAGAAGAAGTTGTAGTAAGCACAAGAGGATGTCTTGTAGATCAGTGGTTCTTAACATGGGCGATAATGCCCCCCAGGGGGCAATTTCATTTTTCAGGGGGGCGTTAGAACGAAAAGGGGCGGCGTGGGGGCGCTGGAGCAGAAGGGGGGCGGTAGGGGGGCGCTGGAGCAAGCCAAACCTGTGAAGATGGCTGCAGCCTTTTTACAGTGTGCATGAATATATATTTTCCTCCAATCTTAATTTAGTTTCAGAGTTTTTGTCTTGAAATTTTTAGTTTCTGCATTGCGGTTTGTTTTTATGCCCTTTTTATATTTCTTTTTGCGTCTTAAAATTCGCTTGCAACTAAATCATTAAATGTTACTTTTGGGGGGCATTTCATTTTCTTGGAATTGAATTTTGTTTTCAGGGGTCATTGGATTTAAGTGTCTTAAGTAAGTAAGTAAGTAAGTAAGTAAGTAAGTAAGTAAGTAAGTAAGTAAGTAAGTAAGTAAGTAAGTAAGTAAGTAAGTAAGTAAGTAAGTAAGTAAGTAAATATCATCACCGCGGGGAGGGGGGCGATGATAACTTCCTCAATGGCTCAAGGGGGCGTTTCTTTCAAAAAGATTAAGAACCACTGTTGTAGATTATCTAGATTGTTGACCTGGGTGTTGTCAAAGTTCAGGTTGCCTTTGTTATGTAAAGTTTGGCATCCATTTTCCTGCTGGCAACATAGGTAAGATCTTGTGCGTCAATATGTAGCTGTTTCCTGGCATTTTGAACTGTGGATTTTCCACATTCATAAAGTGGAGGGTTTGTTTTAAAAAAGAAATGAATTATATTGCCATAGAGCCAAGAGACCCAAACAGTGTGCACTTGCCACATGCATTCACAGATGAAGAGACAGAAATGAATTGACAAACTTTTGCATGGGTGTACAAATTCAGATTCATGTATTCACCCACATGCATAAATTTCTCCATTTGGCTCATTAACTTGAAATGGCCACTTTGTTTCAGCTCTGTTGCTTTCTAATTTAGGGACACTGAATGAGAACAGGGTAATTAAAGACAATCCTATAATTACAAGCTCTTCTAAATACAACCTAGGGCACAGCAATTTTGGAAAAAATATATACAAGGATAAAATAATGAGTATGTTATCCTTGGGACATTGTTGGATGAACCTGCATGAAAATCAGCTGGGGGGAATTTCTGTTATTAAAAATGACATCTTCCCTATGTAACTTTCTGCAATCAAGTTATTTCAGATGGGATCAGCAAATGGTTTTTGTCTTTCACACTGGTCCAGAATGATGAGATCTGTAGTGTAATATATCTAGAGGACAACAGCTTGGGAGAGGTTGTCACAGTGAAACATCTCTTCTCAGTAACATTTGTATAATATTATGGATAACAGAAGGTTTCCACATCATGATGTTTATATCTGGGAATAAAAGCAACTGATGTACTAAAACAATTAGCATGAGAAAATGCAGTACACTTCAACTGGTTTACATTTCAATATAAATGCATCTTATGTCCCAGTGCCTAGCTCTGCCTTTTGTATTGACACAGATGAGACATTTGAAGGAGTCCAGAATCTCTCTTCCTTTCCCAGAAAAAAATGCATTTGAAGTCATTTACTCTTCCTACCTATATCGAGGTTTGAATATGAAAGAAAAGTGTTTCACCTAAGTCGCAGAACAAAGACTGTTTGGGTTTTTCAAAAACAAAAAAACCTGATGAAGACTTGGATGGATATTTCTGCCCCACAGTCTGGGACAAAAGCCATTCTTCTTTCTGCTAGATTGTTGTCCCAAAACAGCAAAGGCTCTGACAGAAACAAGATGAAAGTCTCTGTCACACAAAGATAAGTCATAACTCTCTGTCTTTTAAAATGGCTCAGTCTAACTTTAGACAATGTGAGGATTATTTAAGGATTGTTCCAAAAATATTTAGTATCTAATCTTGAGGTAAAGTCACTTAGAACTTTTTGTATGTCAGACTTAATTTTATTAATAGTGCCGTTGGCTGGTTCCTTAGAACCAATGCGGCACTCAAGCTCATACTAGCATCACCCTGCCCTTTCATTACCAGATCCAGAGGTCTCCTCTTCCTGAACCCCCAGCTTCATCACATTCTTTGTTTGTGAGAAAGAAGAGGTAGGTTGAGACGAAAAATAGACATGTGTAAATAAGCCAACTTCCCAGATTTGAAGCCAGACACAAAGGAAGAAGCTGGAGGTTGGAGCATTTCTACTTTGGGGGTAAAGCATATTTTTTTTCACTCCTAAGCTTTCTTCAATAGCAATAGCTGTGACACTGGCAACAGTGGAGACGTTCAAACTAGATGGTCTTAGTGTTGCCTAGAAGATGGCAATGGTAAACCACTAATGAATGTTCATTAAAATGAGATAGTACAAAATGAAACAAGAGATAATGCTGGAAGATGAGCTCCTCAGATCAGAAAGCACTTAGTACTGCACATAGTACTGTCACTAATGACACAACTAGGTTAAAGCAGAATGGACATCTAGTGGCTAACATACACAGAAGTGAAAGAAAATTCCGATGCTTTACAACATATATGATTGGAAAGTGGAATATAATAAGTATGAATCAAGGTAAATTGGAAACTTCAAAGCAAGAAATTGAATATATGACATGGGTCAATGTTTTTGTGGAGAAGCACTCCGACCAGTGATAGGGTCCCAAACCATGGAGCACCATGGTTTATAGCACCAAAGCTGGACAGAAATAGAAAGAGGGGGTGGAAGGGTATGTTTCACCAGCTACCATTGTCACTGCCACTTCTGTCTTGCCTCTCCCTGTTATCTGTGATTCAGTTCATTGTTAATTGCTGTACATACCAACTGAACAACAACAATGGACAAGAGACAATGGCTAATTGCTAATTGTTACCTGTATGTAACCCAATCTACGCCACTGATGCAGAAATGGAACGATTCACTGAAACTGAAAGGTTTGTAATATTGTTCTGTGGTCACATAACATTGTTTTGGGGAAGAAAATAAATGTGTGTGTTTGTATGTGCACACATGTGTAATACATTATATGTAGTTTTAGAAGAAGTAGCCATGTTGGTCTGCACCAGCATCTCAGGCAGAAACAAGCAAACAAACAAAAAGAAAAGAAAAAAGAAAAAACATTGTAGCATCTTAAAGACCAACTGCTATATTTTAATGTGAGCTTTAATGGACAAATCCACTTCTTCAGACTGTCTTTAATTTTGCTATAATTGCTACTACAGTGCCTCAACTTATGAACTTGATCTGTTCTGGAAGATGGTCGTAACTCGAAATGGTCATAAGTTGAAGCACCATTTCCAATGGGAATGCATTGAAATGCAATTAATCCATTCCGGCCAAAGAAAAAAATCACCAAAAGAATACAATACACTGCAAGACCCATCGGAAAGGCAATTAATTAATCCATTCTGGCCAAAGAGGGGGGAGAGAGAAAAGCAAGCAAACCATACAAGACCATTCGGAAATGCAAAAAAAGCAAAGCAGAAAGCAAGCAAAGCAACCAAGACCCATCGGAAATGCAAAAAAAGCAAAGCACAAAGCAAGCAAAGCATGCAAGACCCATCGGAAATGCAAAAAAAAAGCAAAGCAGAAAGTAAAAAAACAAAAAACAAAAAACCCAAGGCCGATCGGAAATGGGGGAAAAAACCCAAAAAAGCAAACAAACCCCCCAAGACCCTTCAGAAATGGGGGGAACCCAAAAAGCTAACAACTCCCCCAAGACCCATCATAAATGGAGGGAAAACCTCAAAAGCAAACAACCCCCCTTTGGAAATGGGAAAAAACCCAAAAAGCAAACAACCCCCAAGACCCATTGAAAATGGGAGAAAACACCCAAAAAGCAAACAAGCCCCCCAAGACCCATCGGAAATGGGAAAAAACCCAACAAACAAACCCCTCAAGATACATCACAGCACAGAAAGATAACCCCCCCAGCCGAAAACAACGCTGCAAAACCCACTCAGAAGAGTTTTTTAAAAGCAGAAAGCAGCACCTTACCAGGCAGTCCCAAGCCTCCTCCAATTACACTCACTCTAACTGTTGGGGCAAAAAAGCTACAAAGAAGCAACCTCTTTGCCTACCAACGGTTAGCAATTTGAATACCCCACCTTTTGTCCTGCCTTTTTTTTTTGGTTGCAACTCGAAGCTCCAGCCGCAAGTCGAAGCAAAATTTTGCGGCTGGAGCTGGTCGTAACTCGAAATGGTCATAAGTCAGGATGTTCGTAAGTCAAGGCACCACTGTATTACTGTCAAATAATAAGATAGCACAGTTAACTGGCTGCAAGTCAGAAATACTGAATACAAGTAATCTAGACCTCCATGACGCTTACTAGTCATAGGCTACCACAGATAATGTATTTTGATGACTGTGTAATGGAAGATTCCCACTCCCAAAGAACAATATTGCAGACGTACTGTACCTGAAGTTGACGGAAGTAATATTTTGCATTGCTTCTGGAAGAGATGTCTCACTTTATGATGGGTACAATGTAGCGAGTCATATAACATCCTTGATTTCCTCTAATGTGCTTATTCACACTGAGCCTCACTGGTTCCACTATGCAGTCTTTTCCACAAATCATTGCTACTGTTGCTGTAGCTGCATCTGTATTTTTAAATTGGCATTGTAAAGCATGTTGGATTTGCAAGGGAGAAGGGCTGGATCAAAATAAAATATAATCCATTGTGGCAAGGCCACAAAGAGCTCAGGAGGGTAGAAGCAGCCCACTGGATACCCTTTGCTCACCTTCGCCTATAGTCAGCTAAGAATGGAAAGATGGATCTTCTGCTTGCTGCAATAATTCCAACTTTCCAGCAACACTTGCCCCATTTGTATGGAATGCACAGCTCTTCTCAAGCATCTGAATGTTCACAATGTACAAATGCGTTGGAAACACAGAAATCTCTCTCTGTACAAACAAACAAACAAAAACAACCTGCAACAGAAGTGGCAGTGAAGATGGTAGTTGGTGAAACATGTCCTTCTATCTTCTATTTTTATTCCTCTCCAGCTTTCACCAGTGAAAACAGGTCTCACTTCTACCCATTTTTTATTTACAGGGAAGCAGAGGGGAAAAGGTCACCAGCTATTTCACCAACCACAGTCCATTCCATAGCAATGCCATGTCAATTCAAACTGGACAGGTATGGGCAGGAATGAATCCCAATTGCCCTGGGTGCTTCAAAAATTGTATAAAACGACACAAACCACAAAATGTTGGAAATACTATACATACACATATGTTATCATATCCTTTTATGTTTGCTTGGTGTGCCATTGCCTACATGTCTGTAGTCACGTACACATATCCACCTGTTGTATAACCATACTGCATTGTGGTTGTGTTAATTGTTGTTGGGCAGAATGTACTCGTTGCCTGATTGGCTGTTGCATATGTTATGTAACTTGTTGTGCTAATAAAAGGCGGTGTCCAGGATGGCTAGCTAGCTCTTGCTGGGACACGCTTTGAAACAGACCACAAGACTTCAGTCTCATTTCTTCAGAGATCTCTCCCTTCACCACAGATTGCCGGAGCAGGACTCCAAAACAACAGTAACTGAATACAGGGATGCAACTTTCTGGGTCTAGACAGAATAAAGTTTCAACTGACTGTTTCACTTCCTTTAAAGCCTAAACATAAGCATAATATCACAAGAAATGGAAGTGAGACCTTCACATCAGCCTGAGTTTTTTCCATGTTAGAGAAAGGCATGGTAGGTAGGTGCACAAATAAATGAGAGATGTTGAAAGCATAGCAACCAAAAATAATACCAAAAAAGGGAATGAAAAGAGCTTCACTATAACTTTCACCCAACAGAAACTAAACAGTCTCCAAACTTGTCAGCAGGTGGTTGGTATTTAGAACAGCACTCTAAAATAATCTTGATTTATCTAATTTCGTCCCATTCCGGCTGGCATTCTCAAAATAGGCTCTCTTTCTCCAGTATATTCTGCAGCTGTAGTTCTGTTCCTTTCACAAGATGAGTGATTGGACCAGATGAAGTGACAGTGATCGGGCCCTTCATTTAATAGGCTTGCTTTCTGCAAGAGGAGATGTGAAAACAAATCTTCAGCTAGTGGTGGCCGATTTGCGATGTGTACTCCAGGCAAGCAAAACTTCATGAGATACTTGGAGTTTATATGCTTGGGGAAGTTGCATGCTGTAAATGTTGCTTGGAATGTCAGCAAAGGTTTTTCATCTTCACTTGTTTTCTGGGTAATGAAAGCAAAATGTATCAAAGTCATTCAGGTTGTTTTCCGTATGATGTTCTATTTGTTGGCATAAACTGATGGCCGTGGGAAGGAACAATTGCTACTTAGCTACCTGTAGCTGCTTCTTTTAAAATGCATGTAATTACACTGTATTTTACCCCCTGTCATTTCTGCATATTGCCCATCAAAGTTACCTGGTGGGTGAAGCTGTCAAGAGAGATGTGTTTTTTCATTTGCGTGCAATAAACAATATAAAAAAAAACATAGATGCCAATGTCATTTCAATGAGCGCTGGAAAACAACAGCTGCAACAGGTATGAGCACATTCATCACCAGGGTTTGAAAAGGAAGAGCACTATCTTAGGGGAACCTCCTTTGTGGGCCTTTAACTCACAAGTCTCAAATCCAATTTTTGCTAAACTTGGAAGGTGTGGGGAGGAGAGCCAGATGAAGAACTACTGTGAGTTTGGCATCTTTAACTCATGCAAGGGCTGTTCTACTGCTCCTAGAAATCCCAAAGTGCACAAACCACAAAACAGTTCATTTCATTGGGAAGTTCATGAACGTTCATTGTTTGTGAATAGCAATGAACCATGAATCATCACGAACCACCATTTTCCTGGTTCATGCCCATCTCTACTGCTCATTAATACGAGCTATAGAACAACTTCATTTGCAAGGACAAAAGGACATTATTTGCTTTAGTATAATGTTAAAACTCTTTCAAAACAGCAGGATCTTTAAAAGATGAATCAGAACAACTACAGCTTTTTCACTGCTTTTCTGATTATTGTTCAAGAAGTAGCACTTGGCAGTGTTTCTGGACAGTTCTGTCATCCATAAAGCATAAAAGGCTTGTTTAAACAGTGTTAGCAACCAATTAGTACATCATCAACTCCCTACATTCTCCCCTCTCTTCCATTTTCTGTGCCTAAATGAATGAACAGGAACAGGCTTTTATTCCCCCTAGTTGCAGTTCATATTACTGAATTAGAGTAAATGAAAATCACAGATGGACTTTGTGCTGATCCTCAAAATTCTGAAAGGCGAACCCCCTGATTTGGAAAATTTTCAGTTTGAGAAGAATTTGGAGGTTTGAAATTCCTTACACATTCCTAGCTCCAGCAAGCTGTGGGAGAAGGAGAGAAGAAAAATTGGGGAGGGAAGAAAATTGAGGCCATCATTATCCCTCACAAGAACCCATCTCCACCAAACTTTGCCTTTCCAAAGGTCCAGCAAACATTCCACCCACTTGAAGAAGAAACAGATGGAAAGATGGGCTGCCATCAAATCTCCTGAGAAACCAGCTTCATTGGGCTTTGCTTCTTCAACTTTCATCCTGTAACCAAAATACCAGCTGAGGAAAAGGAATAACAACAGAACAGACCCACCAGTCTACCTAAGAACCATAAAACATCCATGTTATTTATAGTTCTTATATTAATTTTTAATGTTACTTGTCTTTAAGAATCTTTTGTTTTTGAGAAAATGCAAAGGAAGCTGTGTGGGAGTTACACTATACGAATATAGAAGTATGTGACCACTACAAACAATTAATGCAAGCTTTCGAGGATTAAAAATCCCCTTCTTCAGGCAGCACCGGGAACTTGGGAGAAGTGCAGAAAGATAAATGAAGGCCCCAAAATATATGGCAGAAGTTGCCAGGATTCTTAAGGTAAGTTTAAAGCTGGTTACAGGCAGGCTGTGGGGGTGGGGTTTAATGCTTTACCCTGGTACGATGTGGTTGGAAAGTTCCACTCAGTGTTCAAACAGAGGCAGCAGTCACTCTGCATAACCATCCCTCCCTCCCACACACACATTGTCTGTGTTGGAAATACAAGTTTCTTTTTTAGATGTGAAAAGACCACACATGGACATAGCGATCTTCATCAGAACACTGGGATGAATGTTGGTTTGATGACCAGGTAGAAACCAGTTGAAGTCCGATTACAGTCTGTTAAAATATTACCTGGTGACTGTGCAAGCACATGTTGTTCTATGTTCTTGTCCTACTTGGTTGATGCAAAGCAGGGGTCTCAAACTCGATTTATCTGGGGGCCGCTGGAGGCACAGTCTGGGTGAGGCTGGGCCGCATCAGGTTTTCCACAAGAAAAGTTTTGTTAAAAAAAATTCCAATCTTCTCAAATCTCTTTATTTTTATTTTTTAACACAAAATAAAATAAAATAAAATAAATAAACAAATGAAGAATAAGAAAATAAATAAATAAATCAGTAATAAATAAAATGATGACGATGATGACAATGATGACGATGACGACGATGACGATGACGACGACGACGACGATGATGATAATAATAATAATGATAATAATGATAATAATGATAATGATAATGATAATGATAATGATAATGATAATGACAACAACAACAACAACAACAACAACAACAACAACAACAACAACAACAACAACAATAATAATAATAATAATAATAATAATAATAATAATAATAATAATAATAATAATAATAATAATAATAATAATAATAATAATAATAATAATAATTCTATAGTGAGTGACTATTTGTGGTTTCTTGGTTCTTCTATATCTGCTGTATTCAGATTCAAATGTCTGTATTAACAGTTCTTTAACCTTTAATCTTCTTCTAAACATGAATTGTCCTGAACATGAATGGAACATTGAAGAACATGAACTGTCCTTCTGAACATGGCTTCTCTTGCCTACTCCTTGCTGCTACAGACCTGGCAGCGCTTACTCTTGCATAGAGCCATATACCCCACAGTGATTGGTAGGTTCGTTCAGCTCTGCACACAACACTGTAAAGTGCCATGCATATCAAACTCATGGGTTGCACTAACATTAACTTTCATATTAAGGCGGGACCACAGACTATCATCCCACGGGCCACAACTGGCCTCTGGGCCATGAGTTTGAGACCCCTGATATAAAGAGTTTGTGTAGTCCAACTTCACTGATGTAAAGAAACCTCAGCAGTTGTCAGCAGCTGCTTTTCATGGTGTCTCCAGAGTTTCAAACAAACAAAGCAAAACAAAACTCCAAATAAACACATTTTCAGAAATTTTAAAAAATGAACTAAATGGGGAAAAAAGACATATATCCATACAAGGACTGGACATTTTTAGAACCCACATAACGTCAACTGGCTGGTGGCATCCGTGAAAAATGTTTCCGGAAAGAAAGCATGGCTGACTGTTTGGAACCCTGAAAATGAACATTTTGTTCCAGTCTTTGTTATTCTGAAGGCCAGTTCAGAGCCCTATAGAATATCTTACTTTCAGCTTACTTTCAGCAATTTTCTGATAGTGTAATAAAGATGGACTTAGTAACTGTGAATTGGATGAGAGATGAACCATCAATCCACTTAACCCTACATTCTTACTGTGCTGATTTTGGTCATATTACTTGGCCCTAAGGTTCAAGTCAATAAAGAGCCATAAAATGAATTAAATATTATCATTTGGTTTTTAATACAAGTGCCACAAATGTAGCCTCTGAATTACTGAAGTCAAAAATTAGAGCGTTAGTCACAGTTGGTGAAAATAAGATGTGTGGTAGGTGTCAAAACCCATGACAAAAGTCAGAAACCTGGAAAGAATGGAATATAAATGTAGTTGTAAATGTAATTATTTTTAAATGTTTGCTTTTCTTGACAGATCATTTGCTGAGAAGCACTGGAGTAGAATGTCATACACTTGTTTTTTAAAATGTGTCGGGTGAACTCTGTCAATTTGAGAAAAGGAGAAATAGCTCCTAGTAAGAGAGGGAAGAAATCTTCTAGTGCTTCAAATCAAATTGAGTGGATATTGGTCCTAAGCTATTGTTCCATATAATGCTTCTTATACACAGAGAGGCACCTGTGTAAGGATATGTACTACATCTTTCTTTTATTTAATACTGAGGATCCTGTTGGCAATTTATGTTTGTGTAAAGAAAAGTAGAGAAGAAGAGAGCTATATCATGAGCTCAATGGAAGAATGGCAGGATTTAAATATAACTAATAAATAAGCTGCTGGGATAGCTCAGACAATTAGATTTCTGGCTGGAAAGCCAGAGGCTGGGAACTCAGCTCCCCACTCTGTGTCATAGGAGAAGAGCCAAACTTTGTAGCATGCATGTATGTGTGTGTGTGTGTGTAGGGTGGGTGGTTGGGTGTATGTGTACATACAGATGCCAACACAAGGTGATCTAATAAGGCTCTGTTGCAATGGGCAAATCATTTTAAAGAACTCACCATGTTTTGTTTTCTTTGAAAGAGACAATCCTGTGTTTTCCATACAAGTTCCAAAGGGGAGAGGGGTATCAACAATGGTATCAGTCTGGTGTTTGCATGTAGGGGGGGAAGCTATATTGGGCCTTCCCAAAGATTGAGGGGATTTGTATATAATGGATTCAAGACTATCTCTATCCTGCCCTTTTGCTACCTTGATCACCATCATTAAAGGGTGTTAAAAGTTCCTTACTACCTGTGAGAATGCAATGAACGACAGATTTGCAAGGGGACATACTTGGGGATTCTGACCCTGTACCTGTGTATTTGATTCAGATTTTAGTTATACAGCTGTCAATGACTAGCAAGTAGAGATGGGGACGGATATAAAAACAGATTGGCTTTTTTTGACAAAAATAGCTGGTTCATTAAATATTCAGCAGCCAATACGCAGCCAGCCACCCCCAAGTCTACCCTCACCCATTCCTCTCCATACCTTAGCCTCCCCCACCACCAAGGTCTCCATATGGCTTCTGCAGCCACAGTGTGTAAAAAGGGAGACTGGCTGCCCTTTGCAAAGGTGGTGGCTGCGGCTTCATTTAGGGCAGGGAAGCTTTGCAAAGGCCAGCCTGGATTCCCTTAGCCTGTGATGATCATGGTAAGGGGGTGTCAGTGGGGGTGGGTGGGTGGGGAGGTGTCTCCTGTCACAGTCTACAAGCTGAACACACACTAGAGTGCCCATGAAGCTGTGGAGCAGAATGAGAAAAAAAACCTTATATTTATAACCTGACATTCCTCCAAGAAGCTTGATGAATTGTATATATCCTTCTCATCCTTTTTACCCCACAAGAACTCAGTGTGTGTGACTCACTGGGGGCCATCCAGTGTGCTTTATGGATGAGCGAGTAGAGTTTTGAACCTGTGTCTCACAGTCCAGGTCCAATGCTCTGATTTCTGTATTACATCACACTAGAAAGGCAGTGAACAGAAAAGAGAGAATACAATTATGTTGGGAAGAGGAAAACCAAGATAGCTTTAATAAGTGGCATTTTTTTCCTTACTAAGGCATACAAAACTCCAATGCACAAAAATCATATCGGAAGGTGAATGCTCCTATAAAAATAGGGGTGAGGGTGGGGAATTCAGCCTACCTTTAGAAGATTTTAAACAATAAATGACATTGAAAATGTGTGAAGGAGAAGGAAAAAGATAATCAGCCAAGAAGCAGCTGTAACAGACAAATCATTTTTAAAAGGAACGGAATGATTTAAAACCTGCATGGTGATACATTTCCTCAAATCTTTGGATTGATGTTCCTCTACTAGTGCACAAATCAAGGGAAAAATTGTATTTCCTATGCCCAAGTTGTTACCTACTCCTTGATGAAGTATCTGTGAAAACTCTGGAGGTTAGCCATCTACTTAGAGAGGCCTTATAAAGTATTGGCTGATAGCGCTGATTTGAATAGCATAGCTCCACTTCTCATCCATCAAGGTGACTTGTGCCAGGTTTGTCTCTATGAATAATGTAATTGGCTGTCATGTGTTAAAACACTCAGTTGAACAAATATATTAAAAGTCATTCTCAGAAGAAAGTTAGTTTAAGTATTATTAGCAAGAAGGAATAATTTTGTACAGAAAAGTAACCTCTTATACCGTGTGCCCTTAATATTTTAGATTAGTGTTCTAAGGACTTTCTAAGACAATAATCACTCTTATTATCAAACATGCTCCAATGAACTGGTCTTAGATGAATCAGCATATGCAATAAATCTCTTTGGCACATCTCCCAAAATATACACTTTATTTAACAATTAGCTGTGTAATAATAATAATAATAATAATAATAATAATAATAATAATAATAATAATAATAATAATAATAATAATAATAATAATAATAATAATAAAGTATTAGTATTAGTATTAGTATTAGTATTAGTATTATTAGTATTATTAGTATTATTAGTATTATTAGTATTATTATTATAGTTTAAAGCAATGTTGCTCTAGGAAACAAATATTAGCTGAAGAAAGGAAATGAAGACTATAAGAAATAGGGGATAAGTTAGCAGCAGATTAATTTCTAGAAAATAAATTATCTGATGGAAGCAGACATATTGTTGAATAAGGTTTGCTAAGACACAGTGTCTTTTACATATGTCATTTGCAGCAGGTGTCCAGAAGTGAGTAATACAAAATAACTCTGGTTTTATTGATAAATATTTAAACATATTTTAAATCTATTACTTAAATGATATTTAATATAGTGTGCATATTTTCCAGTAGAACTATGTGATTAGAACTGACAGGTTTTTTGTTAAAATGCTCTCAATGCAAAGATATATAGGGTAGATTGGCCTAGTCACATAAAGGTTTCTTCAGCTCCTAAAAACAGCAGTCAAGAAAGGGGGCTACCCTTAATTTAGCAACTAGTAAAACAAATTATTGAGTATACTTTTGCTAATAGGATGAAACATAACGGTAGCCTAATTCCAGAAGAACAAAATTGTCAGCTGAGAGTGAACAGAGAGTTGAAAATATTTTGTAATATTTCAGGAGAAGCAAGCAGTCTTGCTTTCCTCAGAATTAAGACTAAAACTGCTAGCATGAAAGCAGATTCAGAGAGAGTTATACTAAATAATATTTGTAAATAAAATAGTTTGGTGAAGGGACTATTTCTACACAAAGGTTAGCAGCTCACAATCTATGGGGACCAGGCAATTCTCTGAGGGGGGGGGAACCACTTTCCCTCACTGCCCAGTTAGTTGGTCAGCTGTCAGTTGGCCAACAGGAGAAAAACTTCGATATTGCAGTATTATTAGCAGTAGGGAATCAGCAAATGAATCTTTAAATAATCTCTCTCTCCCTAGCAATCCACATGCAAAGGAGCTTGCTGGACTCTTCCTTGTAACATAATGAAAAACAGCATAATAACCACTATAACTAGATTTACATTTTCCAAAAGTGCTGATAACTGAATGACTTTATCAGTATTAATATCAAGAAGAAGGTAGTTTTCCTGTAGTTATTGTCCAAGGAAACATTCTATTTGTGCATTTTCTGGTATATCTAGAGTAACACAGTACTTTCTGTTCTCCCTTATTCTTCAGAATAATGGAACAGAGAAAAGTAAAGTGAAAAAATAAGAGAGCCTAATACAATTGAAACACAAAGAGAAATATTGAGATATGTCTGGTCAACATACAGAATCATTATTGTACACTTTCTAAATTATAGTTATTTAGTTCACTAATTAAGCTCTGTGTTTTAGGTAAATAGAAAGGACATTTCTTTTCTTTAAACATATAGATAGCATCCACGTAGAAACCAACACTGACCAAAAATCTGTTGCATGCTTTGTGCCTACAGTGATATCACCAGTGGAGGGAGATCTTCAGTAACTAAACTCTTGCTACTTTTACCCCTTCTTTCCAAATCACAAGTAATTCGTTTCATTGTCTAAAAGTCCTTGGGAGCTGCAGGACAGTAGGAGGAAGTTTTTACTGAAAATCTTCCCTTGCCAATGATGTCATTAACCATTCATAGGCATAACTTGCGAAACAGGATTTTGGCCACCTTAAAATAAGTGTAACTAGTCCAAAAGATGGTTCCAGACTTAACTATGTTAAACCTAAATAATTTGTCTTATTGGTTTCAGTACATTTACTCTAAACCTGACTTGGGTTGCAATGTTTTTCACAAAAGAGTTGCATGGCCAACAGTAGTGGAGCAGCATGTAGGCCTTAGCCTTTCGTAGTGCAGTCTTGTGAGCTGTCAGGAGATCACCAATGTGCCACATCCCACATTCAAGGAAGACCACTGGCTTCTGAGATCATTATTCCCTCACATCTATTAACAGCTAGTAACAGTGGGAAAACGAGATCACCATATGATAACTTTCACCTCCAGTTCCACCCCCCTGCAATCCTGGTATTTCATTAGAACCAAAGAAAAGTTTAGGCCTCCCCATGCTTGTAGAATGGTGTGTGTGTTTTTCTTTTCAGATCTATCTATCTATCTATCTATCTATCTATCTATCTATCTATCTATCTATCTATCTATCTATCTATCTATCTATCTATCTATCTATCTATCTATCTATCTGTCTGTCTGTCTGTCTGTCTGTCTGTCTGTCTATCTATCTATCTATCTATCTATCTATCTATCTATCTATCTATCTATCTATCTATCTGTCTGTCTGTCTGTCTGTCTGTCTGTCTGTCTGTCTGTCCGTCTATCCGTCTATCCGTCTATCTATAGCATATTAACTATTTTGTAAGAATATATATTTATTGATAAATATTTGCTTTGATACATGTACTGATTAAACCATACTTCTATTCACAACTTCTTCACAGACAGATCACACTCTGTTCTAATAGTGCTAACCCTAACGAGTGCACAGCTCTAACTCTCACATACAAATCAATTAGCTTACAGTTCCATTCATAAGCATTCTTTCACAATTCTCAGCTGTCGTTATCTGCTCCTTCCGAAATACATCCTTCCATTACAACTGTCAAACAATGCCAGTAACTTACTAAATATATACTGTACCAGTTATATATATGCTAATTACTTACTATATATGCTACTCACTATATATGTTGATAAATGGTGCTGTTTGACATCTCCATGTGTGTATGTTTGAGCACTCACTCATTGATTAAATATATATCTTATCATGACTTCAGCAAAGCTTTTGACAAAGTGCCCCATGATATTCTGATTAGCAAGCTAACTAGGTATGGGCTGGATAGAACAACTGTCCGGTGAATACATAGTTGGGGTATAAAATCATACTCAGAGGCTGATGATGATTGGCTCCTTTTCAAACTGGGTGGACGTAACAAGTGGGGTATGCCAAGGGTCAGTCCTGGGCCCTGTGCTCTTCAACATTGTTATTGATTATCTGGATCAGGGGGGTGCAGGGAATGCAAATCAAATTTGTGGATGAGACAAAATTGGGTGCACCATGGAAGACAGAAACAACATTCAAAATGATCTGGGTAGGCTTGAGCACTGGGCTGAAACAACAGAATGAAATTTAACAGGGATAAGTGCAAAGTACTACACCTAGGAAAAATAAATCAAACACACAAGATGGAGGATACCTGGCTCAGCAATATTATGAGTGAGAAGGGCCGTAGATCACAAGCTGAATATGAGCCAACAGTATGATGTGGCTACAAAAAAGGCAAATGCTATTTTAGGATGCATTAACAGAAGGATAGTCTCCAAATCCTGTGAGGTACTAGTTCCCCTTTGTTTGGCACTGGTTAGGCCCATCTTGAATTGTGTCCAGTTCTGGACACCACACTTCAAGAAGGATGCTGACAATTTGGGGCAAGTTCAGAAGAGGGCAACAAGGATGATCAGGGGGGCTGGAAACCAAGTCCTATGAGGAAAGAGTGAAAGAACTGGGCATGTTTAGCCTTGAGAAAAGAAAACTGAGGGGGTATATGATAGCACTTTTCAAATACCTAAAAGGTTGTCATACAGAGGAGGGGCAGGATCTGTTCTTGATCATCCCCAGGTGCTGGACACACAACAATGGGCTCAAATTACAGGAAACCAGATGCCAGTTAAATATCAGGAAAATGGAAGATGCTAGCCACAGAGACTGGCAAAACGTTAGGAAGAGCAACCTTCAGAACATGGCCAAAGAGCCCGAAAAACCCACAACAACCATTAGATCCTGGCAGTGAAAGCTTTCACGAATACATAGGAAAATCTTCCTAATTGTTAGAACAGTACGGTATTCAAAACAATTACAGTGGAACCTCTACTTACGAATGTCCCTACCTACCAATGATCCAACTTATGAACAGCTCCATTCGCAATATTTTGCTTCTACTTGCCAACGGAGCTTCAAGATATGAACGAAAAAATCCGTGGGGGAGGTGGGGAAAGTGCGAAATTTGAACTTTCTGTTAACTGTTGGCCAGTGAAGAGGCTGTTTGTCTGCAACATCGCTCATCCAAGCGGTTAGAGAGCACATAGGGAAAGAATCTTCAGACTACCTGGTATTGCCTGGTACTGTACTGTATGGACTGTAATCTTTTTGGCTTTTTTAAATTTTTGATTTTTTGATTTTTGATTTTTGGATTTTTGACTTTCTTTTTTTTTAAACAGAGAGACTGCCTGTTCTGGATGAGTGCACTGTATTTACTGTACTGTACAGGTTTTTTTGCAGCTTGGTGGTGGGGGTAGGGCTAGGTGGGGGGTTATGTTTCTGTAAAATTTATTTATTTATTTTTGCATTTTGTGGCTTCTAGGGTTTGTGTACTGTGACCTCTCTGTTGTTTTAAAATGTGTGGGTTTAAAATGTGACTCCAAAGTCTTTTTTTCCTTTGGGGATCTGTTTGCTGTAATAATGGTTAATGGTTGTTGATGCAGGCAGGCAGGCTTTAAAATGGAGTTTAAAATGGAGTTTTAAAATGGAGTCTACTGTAGACTCAAGGCTCTCCCCCCACCCATTGTCTTATCTCTCTCTCCCTCTATGCTCTCTTTTTGTGATGAGGAGTTCTGTGCTGGAATACAGTAATGGTTGCTGATTGTTGGTGCAAGCAGGCTTTAAAATGTAGTTTAGACTCAAGTCTCTACCTCCCCTATTTTGTTTAAACTCCACAGTCTTTTTTCTTCTTAAAATCAGAAAATATTATGTGAGGGGCTATGCTGGCTGTTGATGCAGGCAGACTGTAAAATGCAGTTTAGACTCTCTTTTTGTGATGAGGAGTTCTGTGCTGGAGTAATGCTTGCTGGTTTCTGTGGCTTTTTAAAGTATTCTATTTAAATGGCGTTCTCCTGCCTTTTCTTTAACCTAAAAGGCGCTTGGTTTTGTTTAAAAGCTGCTTGTTTTTAAAGGTGTTCTGTTTAAAAGGTGTTCCCTCCCCCTCCCTCCTTTCCTGCCCTTTTTTGACCTAAGCATCTTAGGTCAAAAGAAGAAAAATTCTCCCCCTGGTGGTAGACTACGGATTAAACGACTTAAGAATGGCGCCTCTAGATAAGAATGAAATACAGTTGGAACAGATTAAATGGTTTTCAATGCATTCCTATGGGAAATTTTGCTTCTACTTATGAACGTTTCAACTAACAAACAGTTTCTGGGATGGATTAAGTTCGTAAGTAGAGGTTCCACTGTACCTCAAGAGGTGGTGAGTGCTGCAATACTGGAGGTACTCAAGAGAAATTTAGACAACCACCTGGCAGATAGCCTTTGATTTGTGTTCCTGCATTGAGCAGGGGGTTGAACTCGATGGCCTTACAGGCCTCTTCCAACTTCATTATTCTATGATTCTATGAAAAAAAGGGCCAGTGGTGTACAATTTTCAGCATTCTGGATAGTATTGTTTCATTCAGTGGGTGAAGGTCTTGCTCTAGGATGCTTCTCCTGAAAGAATGTTTGCTTCAAGCAGCAATTTTAGCACATCAGGAAGAAATTTGGTGCATCTTACCTCTTCCTTATGTGCTGATTTTACAATATAATCACTGATTTGACAAAGCAGGGAATGGATGAACATCCCAGTTCATTTGTTACCAGAATTTATCCAAGTGTAGATTTGGAAGAAAGAGAAACTAGCAGACTTCTCTGCTTTGAAGATTATTGTATGTAGCATTCGGAGATGAGGACTTGAAAAAGATTGGGGGGAGGGAGAATTAACTTCCAGAATAGCACAAAATTGCTGTTTTGGCATTTGTAATCCAAAGTCAAGTCAAACCTATGACCTGTCAAGCCCCACATGAAGTGTCTACCACCACTGAACAGTTCTTTGAAAGTACTTGTATCTGTAAAAGGAAAATGGAATCGCATGCTTTCACACAGTGAGGAAGAAATCTTTCTGTAGATCTGGATGAATTTTTTTTCCTCCTCATATTGCTGTTCTAGGTTGGTGCAGTCCATTTTGTACTGCCAAATTAAAGTCATAATCTGAAATAAGAGGTAACAATTCTAATCTAGCAAAACATGACTGAATACACAGGAGTTCAGACCAAAACGCTGAAGAGCAAAGATTTCAAAACTTTCTGTCTGGAGAGATAAATTTATAAATTTGATGTTAAAGCTGAGATTTAAGGGCACAAATGTGAGTGCACTTAAATCTCAGCATTAACATCAAATTTATTTTTAAAATATTAATTTTCTGTGAAAAGAAACCAGACTAAATTCTAACCTATCCTGATCTATCACAGGGGCAGCTACCTTAACAAGACTGCTACAAATATGAGTTCTTTCTATGATGAAAATGAAATTGCAGATACTCTGCATTAAAATGCTCCACAGAAATCCTACATAGCCGTGTACACAAGCTTCATGTTATGCTATCTCTAAAGGTCAATTCTGTACTATTCCTTCTAAAAATGTCATTCCTATAGAAGCTACTAGGTAAAGGTTCCTCTTAACATTTAGTCCAGTCATGTCCGAGTCTAGGGTGTGGTGCTCATCTCCATTTGCAGGCCATAGAGCCAGCATTTGTCCGAAGACAGTTTCCATGGTCACATGGTCAGCGTGACAAGACACAGAACACCGTTACCTTCTCACCGTGGTGGTACCTATTTATCTACTCACATTTACATGCTTTTGAACTGCTAGGTTGGCAGGAGCTGGGACAAGCGGTGGGAGCTCACTCCGTCACGTGGATTCAATCTTATGACTGCTGGTCTTCTGACCTTGCAGCACAGTGGCTTCTGCGGTTTAACCTGCGGCACACCATGTCCCTCATAGAAGCCACTATGTGGCCATTAATGCATATCCTCTGAAGAATGTTTTCTAAACAAATTGCAAATGCAAGTGTCATAAAATAGGATGACTAAGCTTTTCGTTTGTCACTTGCACTTCATGTTTCACACTATTTCTTGTCATTTGTAATTATTGGAGTCTATCAAAGTCATGATGATTTATTACTGGCATCATCAACAAGGTGGACCTGCCATTGATATTTTAGGATGTCAGATCCAGGAATTTCCTAAAATGATTAAAACCAATATGGAAGGTGACTGTCAACCATCATTGTTCTCCTCATGAAAAAAGTGACAGTGAGAAGATATGATCCTCAGCTACATGTTCAACCTTTCCACAAAATCTAAACAACTATCCTTGAATGCTGATTTTAAGCTTTTTGATGTCTGGGTGGGTTCACTGCCATATTGTAATTAATGGTAAATCCTATAAGATTCTTTTATTAGAAATATGTAACTAGCTTCTGTATATTTAAATCAATAGTCAATAATAAATATCTTTCTCATAAAAGTGATGTTCTATTGAATTAGCTGTGACAAACATTGACTTCTTCTTGGAAAAAATGATCTGTATTTCTTGAATAAGTTATTGGGTAACAGTTCATCAGCATTTTGAATATTACTCCTGTAGGACCAGCCCAAAACCAAGTTTAATAATACAAAGACCAACCCTGCTGATGTGTTATTAATTTCATATTTAATTCAAGAACAAGCCCATTTTAAATCACATCTGAAATAGTCACATAACCTATGGTATACAAGAGTGGAGTACAATAGAAAGACAGCTCCTTTATGCTAAATTCAGGCCAAACTGGCCACAGATTATGAGGACCATGATCCTACTGAGAATGGAGTTAAATGCAAATGAGTGACTTGATACTTTGGACCAGGATTCTGCTGGTGCAAAATGTTAAGTGGTGTTTGTATCCTTGACACTGTATGAAGTGAGATTAGGATAAGCTTCTTTGTGTGTGGCTATGACAAGAATAATGAAATTAAACAACATTGTTTACAATGGAGCATGCAATGAGCTACCTGAATGTTAAATCAAGCTATCAGTTTAAAGAAAGACAAACAGCAGTCATTAATTCTATTGCTATTACACAATGCTTATTTTCAAACTCTTTCCGTTCTTTCTTTTGCTGATTGTTCTAAGGCACTTGTCACCTTGGTATCTAATCCCCAAGCAGATGAATGGAACTTTTCTCGCTAAACCAACAACAACAAAAGGGCACTTTTAATCCTCAAAATAATAAAATATACAGAAATTGTTACTTCACGAGGAAAGCTGTTTAGGCTAAATTGATATTGTGAGTTCTATTTTGTTCCATTTGTATTACTCAATCACTGGGTTCTTTTCATAGACTCATAGAACAATGGAGTTGGAAGAGACCTATACAGTGGTGCCCCGCATTACGACCCCGCATGACGATGAAATCACTTGATGGCGACTTTTTTTGCAGTCGCTATAGCAATCACAAAACGATGATTCCTATGTTTTTTCCCGCTTAACAATGATTAGGTCCCTGCTTCGGGAACCGTTTTTTCACTGGACGATGATTTTCTCAGCTGATCATTGGGTTTCTAAAATGGCCTCCCACTGTTTTCTGACCCTTGTTTCAGAAGACAGGCATTAAAAACAGCTGATTGGCACTCACAAAATGGCCGTCCTATGGAGGATCTTTGCTGGACGAGCAGGTATTTTCCCCATTGGAACACATTAACTGGTTTTCAATGCATTCCAAAGGGTTTTTTTTCACATGATGACAATTTCGCTGTACAACGATTTTGACAGAACAGATTATAGTCGTCATGCGGGGCACCACTGTAAGGCCATCAAGTCCAAATCCACCCCCCTGCTCAATGCAGGAATCCAAACAAAGCATATCTGACAGGTAATTAACTAATTTTCTCTTGAAGGCCTCGAGCATTCGAACATTCACCACCTCCCAAGGTAATTGGTTCCATTGCTGTACTGCTGTAACAGGAAGTTTTCCCTGATATTTTACCCAAGTCTGGCTTCCTGTAACTTGAGCACATTTTACATGTCCTCAACTCTAGGATGATTGAGAACAAATCCTGCCCCTCTTCTGTATAACAATCTTTCAAGTATTTCAAAATGCCATCATACATCTCCTCAAATTTTGTATCTCTGCTTTATAATCTGCTCCAGAATTTTTTCTGGGATTGATATCAGGTCAACTGGTCTGTAGTTCTCAGGTTTCTCCCTTTTTTGCTCTTCTTGAAGATAGGGACTATATAACCTTCCTCCAATCATCCTTCACTTCACCCATACACCATGGTTCCAAGAAAATAATACATAGTGGTTTTGAGAGTACTTCAAACTGTTCCTTCAATACTCTTGAATGCAGTCCATCCAGCCTTGGTGATTGGAACTCTTTCAGACTGATAAGGTATTCTTTGGCTATTTGTTCATCAATCTCAAAATGCAAACTTGTCCCCTCCACTTGTACTTCACATTTCCCTAGAGGGTCATAGATGGTATTTTGGGAACATACTGAACTAAAATAAGGATTGAGTACTTCTGGCTTTTCTTTGTCATCTGCTACCATTTTTCCATCCCCACTTTCTCTTTTGTTATGCACATACCTGAATAATGCTTTTTCATTGCTTTTAGTGTCTCTTGCTAACCTCTGCTCATTCTCAACTTTTGCCTTCCCAAAAACCATCCTGCATTTCTTTGCTACCTCTTTGTATTCTTCCTTTGCGATTTGGCCATATTTCCACTTCTGATGTGTATCCTTTTTTGTTTTCAAGTCCTCTCTGGGCTTTTTCTGAAGCCACATTGGTCCTTTTTGTTGCCTTCCACCTTTTTTCCTACTTGGAATGGTTAGTAGTTGTGTCTTTAGAATTTGTTTTCAAAGAAACTCCCACCCATCTTAGATTCCTTTTTTGTTATGATATCCTGCCATGGGACCTTCCTTTATTTGTGTCCTTAGGGACAATGGCTTTCCAAAAATTCAGGATACCCATGCAGCTACACTCCACTTTTGTTTCCTTTGAAATAAAGAACTCAAGTATAACATATAAAAATCTGTTCTTTATTGATTCAGACTTTTGGCAACTCTGCTCTATAACAATTTCCTCTGAGTTCCCCCAAGATTTAGATTAAAATATTTGATGCTACCTTTTGTGTTATGTAAGATTCAGTTAACCAGACATGTCAGGAACTTATTATGCCCTTTTGCAAAGCTTACAAAGCTTTGGGACAGCCACATCACACTACCTGGAAAGGATAAAATCTGAATTTTATATACACTTGCCACATGTTTAATAAAAGGTATGTATATTTCATTACTTATACTGGAAGCAGAAATATATTATTAATTTGACATATCCCACTATGAAAGACAGGATAGTAAGGACTCACTATATCTGCAGCAAATCTTGAGCTATTTCTGGTTCCTTTCTTCCTGCAAATAGTTCTTACCTTTCTCTTTCTCAGTCCAGAAGAAAAGAATAAATGTGCATTCCTCTGAATTTCTGAACACCAGGTCCTCCTTTATTTGTGTTCTACAGAATCACAGAACAATGAAATCATCCAACTCTACAGCTGGAAAAGACACCTAGGTTGTTCATGTTCAAATCCCCTGCTGATACAAGAAATCCACAGCCACGGTATCTCTGATGGGTGGTCTTTCAGAATTGCTAGTGAGGGAAAACTGCTAGTGAAGGAGAATCAACTGTCTTCTGAGGTAGTTTATTTCAGTGCTCAACAACCCTGTCAGGAGAAATCCACACAAAATTATTTTTTTCTGAGCCATCTTACTTTCTTTTGCCCCAAAATTGGTATTTTGTAGTGGTCTTATACATGTCCCCCATTGGTAGACTAGTGGCTATCAATCCATATGATTGTATTATGACCCTATGGCAATTTGGAACAAATCTAATATACTTCTTTGATGAGAAGCAGTGTTAGGCCTTGAGTTTAAGTTTTCTTCTAAATTAAGTTTACTCTTTAAGCAGGTCTATGAAAGCTGATTAAGGATGATATGGCTTTAGAAAATTCACTATGAGCACTTTGTTGTTTCCTATTGGTTTTCTTTACTGAGCCTTACAGCTTTTCTCTGCTACGTTGTCAAGAAAACTACGGTTGCGAATTATTATATAAGGTATGAGGTATATTTCACGTAGGATGGTACCACAGAAATACACTGGCCAGATTTTAATTGGAACTGACACTAAATCATATAGAGATGGGAAACAGGATATTACATGAGATCTTATGACAGGGAAGAAGAGA
Source organism: Pogona vitticeps (assembly GCF_051106095.1). Taxonomy (NCBI): domain Eukaryota; kingdom Metazoa; phylum Chordata; class Lepidosauria; order Squamata; family Agamidae; genus Pogona; species Pogona vitticeps. The sequence continues at coordinate 261,143,776 of NC_135784.1, forward strand.
AATACCTCCATATTTTAAAGTGCAATTTAAATGCAATTTAGCAAGGGCTGCAAATTCCCTTGGTCAACCACTTGCCTAATCCTAGGCATTCCATCTTGTTTGTCTGAAATGAAAATCAGCTCCAAGTGCAAGGTCTGGGGGGAGGGTATTGGAAAAAGAATCAGAAAATCCTCTTTTGTAGATTGAAATAAAGATCCCATGCCAATAGTTCTATATATGATTTCTCAGAAGTTATGATGCATTGTGATGCTTTTCATGGAGTCTGTTTTCCAGCTATCATTTTTCTGATTAAGAGGGCACCATGATGACAGACGGTGATGGCTCCATCTGAGTGACACAAAACAATGCACAAAGGAAAGAATGAAAGATGATTACATTGTTTTCAAAAATGACTTCATAATTTTATGCACACAGAGAAAGTACATGTTGGAGGACAGATGTAACTGGCATATTGCTTATAGTTGATGCCTTTTTTAAAAAAAAATAGAGCTTTCCCTCTTTAAGAAAAGTATGAGGACATTATAAATAGTGGAAAATCCATTATCTAGATGACAAAAGAACAACAGATTTTCCAAAACAGCTGCTGTGGCCATACTGTACCTAACGGTATACTAAAAGTATACTGACAGTATTATAAATCTTCTTCATAATAATCTTCTCCAAAACTTTCCACTCTCCAGTTATTGAAGGAGCATTAAACTAAACACCACAAGATTTACAGTTTGCATGGTTGGCCAATTTCAATAAACCGGTTGCTGTTAATAACCAACATTTGAAAAATTACAGCTAAAACAAAAGATCAGTGGTGGCTGCCACAGATTATAAAGTGAAGAAGTAAATCTATATAAAGGAAATAAAATCCAAGAAGCTCTATTACGGATAAAAGGAACTAATGACCATCAAACTAAAGACATTCAGGGAAGTATGATGTGAAAAATGTACCCAAGTTAGTGAAGCACAAAGTGTTCTAAAAGGTAATCAATAGGGTTACTTACACTCCATAGAAGAACAATGAAAAAATATCAATTCCAATGAGGATAACTGTGCAATAAAGGAAGAATAGTTTCATGGTGGCCCAGAGTTATAAATTAATTTGGCTACAATAGGATTCTTTCTAAAGATGCATTGTTTAAGGAAAGTAATACATTTAAATGATATTAGCCACGATATCCAGCTGTCACTAATGTCATCCAGTGACAAATAAAAAAGAGGGCTTTGCATATCACTACTGTACAGAGGTCTTTCTAAATGTTGTTCTCCACAATTTGGCCATCACTGGAGAGCTGTTCTCATTTAAGATGGTGGCGGAGGGAGAGAAGTATTGTTGCTGTGACACCAATATTCTTCCTGATCTCCTTCTTCTCCCCCAACCCTGATTTCTGCTGTTTCTCAAGCTTGGTTTTGTTCAATTCTAGAGGATACTAATGCATTGAATCCATTAGAATCTGTATAGAGATGTGTTTTTTGAACACAAGTAGCATTGGTCACTCTGGAAAATTGAAACGCTAGGTTACAGACAAGGGGAATGCAACTTTCTTGATACTGCTTAGCAGCTTTTACCATTATTCTTCTGGAACAATTAGGTGGACAGGGTTCCTTGAATGTGGAGACAATCATAAGGTGGTTTTTATCCTAACAACCTGGTCAGTCTTAGGCTATAACATTGGGTATTTCTGCTCTGCCTTGCAACCTTTGATTAATGGAATATTGCAAAAAGGCATATTATCCCCCATACATTTATGTCTACATTCAGCTAGTAAGAAAAAATAATTTGAAGGTTCTACATGAGCTGCAACATTACTTCTGTTTTAAAATAACTTCTTCTGGACCTGTGGAACTCTTAAATAGATGCCTGGAGATGGTTTAGAAATTGAGGAAGATGAAGAGCCATAAGATAGACGTACTATCGATTCTGCTTATCTGGATTTTAGAAATGGAGAGGGTTGTTTTCCCCCAGAAGGGATTTCTTAGATGTGGCACCCTCCTATGGAAGCTATACCCCAGAAGTTACATCAGGTGCTCTCCCTTCATATCTTTAAAAGTATTTCAAAACACAGCTTTTAGAGATGTGTTTGGGGGGGGGGTTTCTCCCCAATTAGCTGGGACAGAGGAGGAAGAAGAAAGGATACATATCATATTGAGCAACATTTATTTGGCTGGCAGTCTTGTTATTTACAATGAGACAGTTGATGTATAGCAGTTAAATGTTATATAACATATGTTTTATATGAATGTCTTTCATTTCTGTTGTAGCCACCTTGGGTCCTTTCGGAAAGAAAGGTGGGATAGAAATGAATGAATGAATGAATGAATGAATGAATGAATGTCACATTCTTCTAGAGTAACTTTTGACTGCAGAAACTGCAAAGTATCTTTCAATACATTTGATCAGTGCTCAGTTATTTCAAGCAGTAGGAAAAGATGATGACCAAATATTAGTTGCATGGACTCAGTAAAGGAAGTATTAGCCTTTCACTTGCAAGATCTGAGCATACTATTAATGACAGGACTTTTGGAGGTCATTAATTCATAGAATCAGTGTATATCAGAAGGAGCTTGGTGACATAGCAATAGTAACATTAGATCAGCTATAACCATAAGTAGAGAAATGGGATTTTGTCAAATAGGCAAGCCCTAGTTACATTCAAACTGATCTACAATAATATACTGTATGTCACACTGCCATTGAGGTGTCTTGGAATCTAAAGCTGAAGTAGAATATGACCAGTCACATCCTGTCTGTGACTAAATAATCATATATTATGTTGGTTTTGGTACATTATTTTATGTTGCATAGGCTTTTGCAAATGATTTTTGTGCAGAGAACTTCATTGTCAATTCAAGAACATGTTTATCTAGGAAGTGAGAATTAGGTCAGGTTGCTGGAAATGCATACCAAACAAAAAGTCTCCTCCACTATGACTGCCTGAGAATTGATCTGATGCCTGCAGCAATGAGCTCAGAAACAAAGTTTTAAAAGAAATGGAAACCTTCCTTCCCTCTAGCCTAGAGGTGTTCAGTCATCTGGCATGCACATGGTTCAATCATTTTCACCTAGAGATGCTTGAGGAAGTCAATCATTTTTTTCCGAGTGCAAACTGGCAAGATGCACACCTCTCAAATTATTGTGTGGATTTGTGAAAATAGGCCTGTGTGCAAAACACTGCAAGCACTGATGGACTAAAAGCTAGTTAAGAGAAATGTAAGCAATTAATCTGATCCTTCAAATTCTTAAATGCCCATGAAACAAAGGAAAAGTCATTTTAGTTTTACAAAAAATGTGTAATTTGCACAAATTAGACACTGTAGTAGAAGTGTACAATTTTGTGCAAAAACTGACAATTTGAGCAAAACATATTTGTTGCAGCTGCAAGTATGAAGATCACTGCGAAAACAACTGTTTAAGCATGTTGTTGAGGAGTCTATAGCCATTAGTTGTCTGTACATACAACGATAAGTGAGAATTTGTATTCACAAAAGCCAGTTGAAAGTTACTACCCGTATTTTTTGCTCCATAAAACTCACTTCCCCCCCAAAAAATGGGAGGGGGAGTCTGTGCATCTTATGGAGCGATGGTGGCAATTTCGCCCACGCTAGCCCCATGGGGGGAGCGTCGCAAGGGTCCGAGTGAGCCTTCCCGGACCCTAGTGCAACTCCCCCCATCCCCCACGGGGCCAGTGTGGGTGAAGTCGCCAGCTTCCAGGTGGGGGGAGCATCACAAGGGTCCGGGAAGGCTCACTCAGACCCTTGTGACGCTCCCTCCACCCCCCCACAGGGCCAGCAGGGTGATTTCACCTCCACTGGCCCCGTGGGGGTGGAAGGAGCATTGCAAGGGTCCGAGTGAGCCTTCTCGGACCCTTGCACTGCTCCCCCCACCCCCACAGGAACAGCACTGGTGAAATCGCCACCTTCTGGCAGTCTTTTGAGGCTTGGGAAGCTTCAGAAAACTCCCAGAAGCTGGCGATTTTGCTCCCTCTGGCCCCACGGGGGTGGGTGTGGGTGGGGGGAGCCTCCCAAGGGTCCAAGTCTGCCTTCCAGGACCCTTGGGAGGCTTCCCCCCACGGGGCCAGTGTGGGCAAAATTGCCACCTTCTGGCAGTCTTTTGAGGCTTGGGAAGCTTCAGAAGACTCCCAGAATCTGGTGATTTTGCTCCCTCTGGCCCCACAGGGGGGTGGGGGGAGCTTCCCAAGGGTCCAAGTCTGCCTTCCAGGGCTTTCCCCAACCCCCCACGGGGCCAGCGGGGATGAAATCGCCACCTTCTGGGACTCTTTTGAAGCTTCCCAAGCCTCAAAAGAGTCCAAGAAGGTGGCAATTTCGCCCCCTCTGACCCCCGGGGGCAGAGGGTGAGTCTCTAAAGAGTCCTGGATGCCTCCAAAGGGTCCTAGGGTGTGTTCCATAAGACGGACCTCTGCATAAGGCTCACCAATTTTTAGGAGAAGAAAACAGATTAATTTTTTCCTGCTTTCTTCTAAAAATTTGGTGTGTCTTATGGAGAGGTGCGTCTTATAGAGCGAAAAATACAGTATATTCCCGGCTAAATAAAGGGGAAAACAAAGTTATCTTTTTCTACCAGAGTATACAAGTTCACATTAGTTAAAATGAAAGCTCAATGGTCCAGGTACAAAAGTTTTAAAATAAAGTAGTTATGTTTGGTGTTTGCTCATAAAGGAATTATTTATTTATTTATTTATTTATTTATTTATTTATTTATTTATTTATTTATTTATTTATTTATTTATTTATTTATACATACCCCGCCTATCCGGTCAATTGCGACCACTCTAGGCGGCTTACAACACTCACTATAAAAACAATTAGACCTATAGCATAGCACATAACATAATTTGCATAAATAAGAAGAAATAATTTTTTTCCCAAACATGGCATGAAACTGGGTATATTATAACAGAATAGGAAAGAAAGAATAATTAGAAATTAACTGGAAGGGGGGAAGGCCTACCTAAACATCCATGTTTTCAGTTGTTTCTTGAAAATATCCAGCGAGGGAGCCACGCGAATCTCAGGGGGTAAGTTGTTCCAGAGGCAAGGAGCCACCGCCGAGAAGGCCCGGTTTCTTGTTTTTTCCTTCTGGGCCTCCCTCGGCGTCAGGCTCCTCAACCTCACCTCCTGACTCGCGCAAGTGACACAGGTAGAACTGGGTGGGAGTAAGCGTTCCGCCAAGTATCAAGGCCCTAATCCATTTAGAGCTTTAAACTTAAGGATCAAAACTTTGAAGTCAATGCGGAACCGAATGGGCAGCCAATGCAACGTGGCCAGAATAGGAGAAATGTGATGGTATCTTCTCGCTCCACTCAGGAGTCTGGCCGCTGCATTCTGCACTACTTGGAGTTTCCGCGTCAGCATAATGCATAAAAATAAACTGAAATTAGATTATTTCCTGGTTTGTAAAAAAATGCAAAAACTAAATCAATTCAAATGTGTTCATAAGTTAATTTAGTTAGCAAAAACTGGGCTCACAGAAAAATTAGCCAGAATCAGCTTCAAAAACCAAAGGATGGGCATGGTCACAGGTTTTGATCCCTCTCTAGTCCCTAGTGCACATGTTGGTTTTCTTTTCCCAGCACCCACACCAAAAAGCCTCAGGAATAAGCAGAACTTCATTGTCCACTAGCCTTTGTATCTCCTCAATGTTCTGGCATGGGTAATTGGCTTGTTAAAAACATTAATATCTAAATAGGCTTTAAATGATTATTTGGAGAGAAAATATCTCTAGAAATGTATGTTCTGACAGACATTATGCATTTAAATATATATCTAAGTGCAACGTTTACTCAGGCTTTAAAAAGCTGCAGATAGAATGAATGGATTTATGGGTTAACACTTGTGAAAAGTGGAATAAATGAAAAGACTAATTTTTGTCTATCCAAAGGTATACTCAAGTACACATGAGTTTCTGAATTTTCAGTCTGAATTCCACATATATTTACTTTTCAAAGAAGTAGCTGCATTAGGCTGTGCAAGCATATCAGATTAAAACAAAACAAAAAGAGACAAAAATATGGTGGCACTTTAAAGACTAACTGCTGTATTTTAATGTGAGTTTGTATGGATCAAATTCACTTCCTCAGATATAAGGATGAAACTATATGACTGTAGTATTTATACTGTACACGGCTCCAAGACCTGGTGGGGATACAGACAAAGGACAAAGTGCCAAAGATTCATTAGTAGTAGAGTATATTGTTCAGATGTGATTAGTTTCAATTCTCAGTCTACAAGGTAACTATCACATAGTTGACATGTGACAAGCTATAAGAATCAGTGCAGGATTTCACACTTAGTAATAATGTAAGAACCCTTGATTGATAGTCAGTCCTTCTAAGTGGGTTTCTAATATCTGTATATACCTTATCTCTGCTGTCTGTCTGTAGTGTTTTTCCCAAAAACAACAACACTGTAGGTTACTCAAAGAGCAATCAGGCAGATTGAAATGGCCTGAAATAGGTTCATATACATGCACAGTGAATCTCTGCCCATGGAGGTCTTGAACATGTGATCAGAAAAGAGCTGGGTCCAGGCCAGTGGGCATAACCCCAGATTTCTTTTCCAATCATTTATGTCTATAAGTGTGAATGCAGAAACCAGAGTTATGTACACAAACCACAGAGCATTGTATTACAGTAGCAAGAAGGATCTACTAATATTAAGATTTTTTTATCCCCAAATTTTCAAAATTTCTTTTGTAAAATTCATATCTGGTTCTCAGTTGATTACCTTTTGTGAGTTGCTGTCTTCAGATCTCAAGTACAGGCTTGCACAATGTGTAAGCCATTAAACCTGCTTCTAGGCATTTTGGACTCCCTGATCGCTCGTGACATCTTATTTCTGTTGTCTGCTTTATAATATATATATAAAAAATTCTAAATGCTGAATGGGGAAAAGGCTATGAGGCTACTGCTAGGCCAAACTTCATTTCTGCTGAGTTGCATTTGACTTAGCTGGTTGCAAAATATGAAGGGACACTTTAGAACATCTCGTTTCAGTAGTAAGCCAAGGTTAATTAGCAATACTACTAGAACACATAGCTGACTATGGCTTGTTTTGTATCTCTTTTCAAAAAGACAGATCAAAATCAAGTTCCAAATATTGTTTATTGACTCTGAGTGAGGGCGAAGGCTCAGAGGAAATTATGTCAGTTAGGGGTAAGCTACAGGTTCTAAAGTTATTTGGCATCTGAAGCAAAGTTTGCCAGTTTCCAAACTTATCTGAACATAATCAAGGCAGCCTGAAGCAGTGCTCAAATTAAATTTGGGCTCCAAGAAGCACCAAATATTGCCTCATAAACTTTAAAAGCTGAAGATTTTTTTTTAAAAAAACTCTCACTAGGAAAACAAAAGTAATGTTTTGAAATGTGTTGCATGTTATTGATTCTACTGGAATGTGATGATGATGATGATGATGGTGGTGGTGGTGGTGATGGTGATGGTGATGATGGTGATGATGATGATGATGTTCTAACAGAAGAACCAGAAAGCTCAAAATATGATCACTAAAAGGCCAAGGAGAAGTCCAAATGCTCCTGGAAATCTCAGTTATGAAGCCTCTGGGAGAGACTTCCTCATCCCCATGACAGATGACCATTTTGAGAAGCAAACATCTTAGAAAAGAGGGAGACTGATATTCACATTGCTTTAATTTTCAGAAGATAGGGAGACTGTGGAAAAGTTTTGTCTTTGCTTGAATGTCATATGCGAAATCTGTGCCATCACATGGGATTTGAGTGGGATAGATTACATTAGCACTGGGAATAATGTCTAAGCTATCTCCTCACCTTTTTTTTCACTGTGTGTCCTGCTTTCCAGATGGAGGTAATGGTGGCAAATGAAGACAGCAGTCAGGTGCTCTACTCGCTAGGGCAATGAAAGTATGAACTGAATTAATCTTTTCCCCTTCAACAAGCATTTTTGTCGAGCAAATAAAATAAATTTGAGAAAATTGTATGGATCCCAGCAAGGATAAGGGAAGGAAAGAAGCAAAGTAAGTTTTTTTGTGTGGCACACAGGCTATTGTGATATACAGTATCAGATAAAACAATATGAACAATATAATATCATCCATTACAGTATGCTACAATAAAATATTAAAAGCCATTTGGAATCAAATCAAGTTGATTTCTATTATGGCACGAAGTTTTAACATCTAAGGAGAAGAGAAGGCACATGGAAGACATTAACCAATGCCAGCAGCAAGCACTTATTGCAAGGAAAATAACTCCAAAAATACAGTTATTTAAGTATTGATTTCTCCTTAATGGATTACTGCCTTGTTGTGGCGAAGGGGCTTGAGTAATTCAGAGAAGCTATGGGCTATGCCATGCAGGGACACCCAAGACGGACAGGTCATAGTGGAGAGTTTTGACTAAACACGATCCACCTGGAGCAGGAACTGGCAAGCCACTCCATGAGAAGAGAAGACTTCACATTATTTGGACAAATACAGATATGCACAAATCCTTGGAAATAGTGAGATATAAATAAAATTGGAAAGGCTAATCATTTGTTCTTTGTACAACAAATAGTTGGGACTCAATTGAAGAGGATGCTGTTCAAGCTTGGCATATATTGAGGCTGAACCTCTTCCAGAAGCCAAAGAAAGCATTACGTAGGGTGGGAGACATAAGTATATATACTTTTTATAATTTAATATCATAACATTTTCTAGTTTTTAAAAATGGCCTATAAGAATAAATTGTAGAAAAAATGGGAAGAAGAAAAAATGAAATAGAAGTAATAATAACATTGTATCTATAATTTTTGTTAACATATTAATGCAACTATACTTGTTCGACCCCTGTACAAGTCATACATGCTGCTGCTCCCATTCCAGATGAATCTACTAGCTTTAAAATCACAAAACTTGCCACTTCAAGTCACAGAGACCTCATTTCATAGCCAATGACTTCCATGTTTCATCCAGCCTTATAACATGGTGTGCACATCCAGGTATATTTATTTTATTTTATTTATTTTATTTTATTTATACCCCGCCTATCTGGTCGGTGAGGACCACTCTAGTTGCAGGGCTTAATTTTCTAGTCTTCCTGGCTGCTTTGTTCTCCCACTACAGAGGTATGTGAACACAGGAAAGATCAGTGCTATACCTTAGTGGAAGAAATCCTGTTGCTTAGAGACCCTCCATGTTCTTTCTCTGTCTCTCTCATCTTCAAGCCAAGCCCTCTTGCTCCCTAGCTAGCTGTCACCACTGCCTCAATCTATTCCTATCCTGTGTTTCCTCCCTCCCCTAATCTCTACCTGGAAGCAGTTGGAGCTGCCACTGGCCACAGAAGGCACTGCAGGGTGAGGTTTCCAGAGGCAGCTGAAAGAGAATCTGTGGAGAAGTGAGGAGAGGTTTGGTTACACTCTTTGCTTAGTATAGTAAGTTGCACTAGAGTAGCCCCACTGAATTAGTGAGGATTTGATGAGTCAACTCCTCTGCAAGTTCCATTTTTTTTTCAAATGGGTCGACTCTAATTGCAACTTACGACACTAAACAATGGGCCACATTGATTGCAGTGCATTCCTCCACATCACAGGGACACAAAAGTGTCATTATTATGCTCCTCCTATATGAATTACAAACTATAAATCAAAAATATATATCTAATAGGTTTTCTGGTGCCAAGGAACACATAATTGTTTCACTCCTAAAGCAGTTTTGTAAGTGATGTTGATTAGAGTTTTAACCAATGCAGAAGCAAATTAAGAACATAGTATTAAAAAGACCAATGGCCTCATTAAAATCTGTTTTGCCAAGACTGCAGGCCCCACAAGTGCAAACATAGCAACAATTAACACTAAAAAGCCACAATGAGTCTTGATGCTGTTAATTCACATGCCAGTGGATAATCTGAAAGATTCAGCATTACCTGTTATTAAACTACTTAAGGATGCATTCAAAAATGGGTTTCTATAAGGATAGCAAAGAGCTTATGAAAGCAACACCATGAGCTCCCTATCATCTGTTCTTATTAAGATTCTCCTAAGAAACAAGATGTTTAATCAATTTTACATTGTTTTCCGGTAACATGCAGGGATCTCATTATCTAGATCAGGGCATACATCTTTAAAATAATATTATACTAGAAGTGCCTTAATAAGGCATCTGGGTAATCCAACTTGTTTATTTATCCATTCCAAATCCCAGAGGTTGTGGAAGGCAATAATACAGTTAAAACTCATTAAATTGCCAATTTAAAAAAATCAATCAAATGGGTTAAAAAGACACTTAATCCCCTATAACATTAAGTTTTTCTATGCAAGGGTAGTCTAAATAGATTATTTACAAGGTCATCAAGAAGATGCTCATGTTCAAACATCTATTAGATCTATTCACGAAGGCTTTCACGGCCGGGATCTAATGGTTGTTGTGGGTTTTTCGGGCTCTTTGGCTGTGTTCTGAAGGTTGTTCTTCCTGATGTTTCACCAGTCTCTGTGGCTGGCATCTTCAGAGGACTGGAGTAGGAACTCTACTCAACAGAGCATAGACAGAGTTCCAGTATCCCAAATGGGTTTCACACCCATTTGGGATACTGGATACTGAAATACTTCTGTTGCTAGTGAAAGCCTCTGTGGTTTGATGTTTTAATTAGAGATGCTAGCAAAACATCCCAGATTGGTAGAATTCTGAGATCTGTAATACCTGCCTCAACAAGCAAACAAATATTAGAAGTCCCAATTCTTCCTAAGCATAGACTGAAACCTGAGCCAGACATGAATTCTTCTCAGAATCCTTTTTATTTACTCTTGACCCACTTCCAAAATGTTAGGACCATGATGGCTTATTTCTGGACCAATTTGATGCAAACCACAGGTGGTTCATTCACCTCAGTATTTAATACTGTTTAAACTTATTCCTCTTATTTATTTAAATTGTTGGTCCATTTTTATTGTTTATATCCTGCCTTTCCCACAACAGAGGGAGTCAAGGCGGCTTATAAAATATTTAAAATACAATAACCTACAATGGTAAAACAAACAAACAAACAATTAGACATGTTGGCCTAAGTCCTATTGAATTTTTGCACCTTCACAATGCTAGCAAATCACCTTGAGTTAAGAAGTCAGCCCAGGCATTCCCCATTGTCTGCCAAATCATGGTGTGCAAGAGTGACTACTTCTCACCTTGTGGCAATTCACCCTCTTGTGCTGAAGGAATGAAGACTTAGGGTCAAGTTGGAGGTTGTAATTAGCTCACCTTTATAAGCTGATAACGGGTTTGTCCTACTGTAATGGGATTGCATGACAGAGCAATCAGACTTACATCTTAAATTCTTGATGTTTAATCAAGTGAGGAAGGAAGCTAATTTACAAGATAAGGCAGAGAGAAAAGTTCATGTTAGGATAAACAGACATTATTTACCTTCAAGGGAGCAACATTTCTAAATGTGAGCTTAGTCTTTCATCCAGTTTGACTTTTGGTGATTTCGAAGGTAGCTGCATAACTGTGAGGATGCCATCAAGAGGGCCATTTATTATTTTCAGCAGTCTAGCCAGACCTTCCCTAGGCAGTTTATCAGGGTCACTGAATAAGAGTTTAAACATGTGTGAAGCCTGTTAAACCAGTGTGGTGTAGTGGAAAGAGTAATAGATTAGGATTCAGAAGACTTGAGTTCAAATCCTCACTTGACCAAGGAAACTCACTGATGGGTAGCATTCATGAAACCACTCCTTGACTATCTCACACCCTTTGAAAACCCTATTAGGGTTACCATAGGTTGGATGCACCTTTCATAGTTAAATTAACATGGATTTACAGTATACAACACCCTAGGTTTTTGCAGTAATATTCTGATTGCTTCTGTATGGCTCTTATAAGGGTCAGAGCTTGGATTTTTTTTCTATGTGGGGATGGCAATAACACCCAGAGTCAAATTGCTGCTTTAAATAAGAATCATTTTTAGGATTAAAATGCCAGAATATCTGGAATTTGATCTTTCTGAATTGTTAATTTTTTAGTAGTGGAACTCAGCTCTCAGACAGCTATCACACTGAAACTGAATGTTGTTGTGTAGCTCATGATGGATAAGCTTTTGAAAATATGTTTTTAGGTAAAACAAGCATGAGTGATACATACTAGACTCAGAAAAGGTCGCTGAATTAACCGGCACTGAAGTTTTACAGAAAGTACAGTTATATTGGTAGAATCATTTTTTAAAAAAACGCAAAAGTATTTATTATTTATGTACTGTAGCAAGAAAAAGTAGATATGAAATTTACCTAAAAACTGAGTACCGGACTAGAGATATGTTCCTTAAAACATGTTGTGTTAGTTAATATAACTGTCTATCATGGATTTTGTTCAAAGTATACCAGTGTGCTTATGCTTTAAATGGGATAATCTGCTTATTGGATTCAGACACTGCATGCAGCTGATCTGGAATCTTGAAGCTGCATTCCTCTGTAATCTAATCAACACAAAATTGTTGCCAATGCTTTGAGCTTCAGTTTAGAAAGGACTTTTCAACATAACTTTTTTTTCCATTCACCCCAGAGAACTTTTGCAGTTCCTGGCTCACATTTTCTTTAAAAATAATAATTGGGGTTGGTGTGCCATGGAGTTACAGCAAAGGAAGAAGAAGGGTTGATTGGTGACAGCTGTAAATCATGCAGGTTTTCTGCAAGCTTCTTCTGTGTGTGGCTATCCATGCAAAATTGTAACAAGCAACAGTTTTGAAAAGTAACTCAAATCCAAGAAGAATTGGAAGATGAACCCTGACCCCATCTGATGTTAGAAATGTGCCATACATTTTTTTTTAAAAAAGCAGGGACAGGTGGATAATGTTTATTGTGACCACTGTGCATGAGGAAGGGGCTTTTAACTTTTTATCCTTTATCCTTATCCCAAAGAAAATTACTAATAGTTGCTATTAAATTTTTTTTTTTAAGCAACAGAAGTGCAGACATCTTTGGCAAATATATGTCTAGCATTACATTGAGTTAGACCTGGTGTGAAGATGATCGTGGGCAGTTAGAATGCTGTGATAAATGTCTATAGTTTCACCAATCATAAATTGTTCCACAAGAGCATAATATTTCTCTTGTCTAAGAATCTGCATCCCTTTCACTGACTATGATATCCTGTATCATTGACACCAGGAACAGTTGTAGATCATTATAGAAAAATGTGTACATGTCATTCATTTTGTCCTTTTCTACCCTGCTTTTTTCAAGAAAGAAAAAGAAGAAAAAGCATTCTAGTTACAAGGTTGGTTGACTTTTGGAACATGAGGGCAGCCACTATAAGGGCTCAATTGTCCAACCATAAAGAACAGATGTCCAGACACTGTTGAGCTAGTTAAAAGTCCATGGAAAGTTAGAGCGAATTTTGTAGACTTCAAAGATTTTAGGATGTTCTGCTTCCAAACGGTGTAGGCCATTTTCCTGAACAAAATGACCATTCTTCATATCACATGTGTGCAGATGAATCATTAGACTGTCGTCCCTAATAGGCTTCTTGGGGAAGAAGTTTGGCAGGCATCTCCATTAAAGCATGCAAGTTTTGACTTATACCTTCCTGGAGTTTCAAAATATTATTAACATCTTCTACCCTGCCTCCTGTCTGTGAAATAATGTCATTTGTGCAAATACATTTAGTATTTAGCGCTCACATCATATTTCAAATTCTAAAAGTATCCGTCTCACAAAAGAAAACAGTCCAAGAAATGGAAGTTATTACCCTTGCTGCGTTGGAAGGAATGTCTGTTTTTTTCGCCTCTCATTGTTTCTTTATCCAAAGTATTTCCATCCATCTTAAGTTAAAAGCTCTTAAGTACACATTTTTTCTAACCATTGCCACATGTTGAAGACCTCCTGTACTACTGTCACTATCAAATGCTAAGATTGTATGATAAAAATGAAATTCATTGCTAACCCTTTCCAAAGCCATTTCATATACGTATTCCTTTGTGGGTTTGCAAATCCTAATGATGCTAAAGGAAAAAACATGTTCCTTTCTCCAACTTGGATTCATATTCGCAGGAGTATTTCACATAGGACATCTGCTAACCATCAGCTTACCTCTTTCTTTCTAATATGAAGAGCTTGTATTCTGCATTCTATAAATAATCTTTGTTTTCTAACTTGACACTGTCTCATATGAGTGAATACTGTTCTGTAGTAATTTGAAAGAGTATTCCTCATAGACCAGATTATTTTATTCAGGTTGAATCTGCTCTGTGGATGTGTGTGTGTATGCATGCACACCTTTGTGTGTACAGTATTTCTGTCTGTGTTTGCATATGCATGTGGCAGGGAAGGTACACTGTGGTAGTGGGAAACGTCTAGGGTTGCTAAGCAACCACTGTTTTACTAGCTTGTCCTATAAAGCAGCATATAACAAGTAAAGAAGGGCAGATTAGACTACCTCCAGTCTATGTCAGTTTTGCTCATGGTTATTCCTAAATGTCTTTCCTGCATTAATCTGCAAACTGTTTTAATCTATATTAAAGTCTTCTATTTAAGTAAACATGTTAATATAGTTTTTCACACTCACATTTATTTTCCTTTCATTTTCTGTCAAACTACACTTGTACTATTCCCCTAAAATCCACACGTAAAATTAGTATTTAAACTAAAAATTCTGATTTGCTTTAAAGGAATCAATGAATTATCCCCTTATGAAGAGGAGTTCTAGAGTTACAGATTTTTACAGATCTCCAGAAGGGGGACATTTTGCCTTATATTTCCAGGGAATTTGTATGAAATTTTGTAAGGCATATTCAAACTATTTCTGCACTAGAAAAGCACAGGGTGGCTGTGTATGTTCCAGCTCTCAATGCTTTCATTAAACATTCTCTTAAGATTTCTGAAATTTTTACATTTTTGCTCTAGTGAGAATCCAGGCTTCATTTGTCTGTAAGGATAAAGGAAAAAAATTATGAGTTAGTATGGACATAGTACTGTACAGTATTTAAATAAAATAACTAAAATAGAAGTATATCCTAAAATAGTGCTTTTACCAAAAATTGATAGGTTGCAATGTATTTTGACAGTTAATGAATTAATTTCTAGTTTATTAATAACAGCAAAATTAATTGTATCCAGAAATTGGAAAACAAAATATTATTTTAAATTAAATGCATGGTATAGACATTTTTGGAATATAGCTATTAATGCCAAGGAACATTAAAGTTAAGAAAAGATTGATAAGTAAGAATATAAGGGGAGATCTCATTGATCTTGTAATAATAAAGGGGAAGTTACATACACCTTCCCAAGAATCAATGCAATTTTGGAAGGAGAATGGGGATCCACAGAGGAAGTTTTAAAAATGGCTGTAATTCACATATGGTCCCAGGGGAGTGGTAACATGATTTGTATTGGGGTTTGGTGTGGGTTTTATTTTGTTTTGTTCATGTGTTATTGGATGTTTTTATGCTTGTATGATTCTGTTTATTTAACTTTTAAAAAGGGTATAGTCTAGAAAACTATCTTATTTAGGAAGCCAAACTATATTGAATGGTGTCATGATGTTTTTACAATCAACTTTTCTGCAATTTATTGATAACATTATAAATAAAAAATTATCTTAGGTAAAATCTTCAGTTTACACACCACTATTGCCCCAAAACGAAATACTTATGTTCACTACTATTCAGAAAGTGACACTGTTGTTTAGTCGTTAAGTTGTGTCCGACTCTTTGTGACCCCATGGACCAGAGCATGCCAGGCCCTCCTGCTTTCCAAGAAAGTGACACTAAGCAATGGATAATCCCAGAAGCTGACTCATTTTCTCATCTGTTAACCAGTTCTCACCCAAACACAAACAATTTTCAGGGCTGTTTTTCAACCAGTGTGAATGGTAGAGAGCAGAAGAGGGTACACTGCAGACCATCTTGATTGCTGCCATGGGTGTTGTCAACATTCAGGTTGCCCCTTGCTGTGTAAAGTTTGGCATCCTTTTTCCTGCTGGCAATGTGGGCACAAAATTGTGCAGGAATATTGTGTGATTTGGGCACAAAATTGTGCAGGAATATTGGGCCATTTCCTGGCATTTTGAATTATAGATCATGTCCCACATTCATAAACCAGAGGAATTTTGAAGAACTCAATGCTACTAAGTTGCAGGTAGACCAAAGACATCCATCTCATGGCCCCATAATTAACCCAAATTGAAATTGCCAAGTATATTCTTTATGATGGCTTCTATTCATTTCAGCTGGAAATCCTATCATATAAATCTAGGGTGAGTCTGCCATCTTTAGTTAGAAACATACACAATTTTAAATTAAAAGCACTCCAGATGTCCAAGGACACTATTCAAAAATGCCAATTATATATCATTTTTCACCCTATAACTCATATATTTATTTTCTTTAGATTCAGGAAGTTTCATTCATTCAGTCTTCCTTTTGATACTTTCATCATTCATATTGATCCTCTCTGCATTCTTTTCAGTGTGTCAACCTTGTCCTCGAATTGTAATGCCTGAAATTAAGTGTGAGATCTAGTTTCTTGGGTTCACTATTATACTTTTTTTCCTTTTATTTGCTCAAACATTTGATCAAAAGAAGAGGAGGACAAGGAAGAAAGAAAACTAATACTGCACTTCTGTTGCTTCATTCTTTCTTCTAGCTATCAAAGATTAGAGAACTTTATGAAAAATATACTAGAGCATTCTCTTCTTCATCCATGTCTACAGACAGCAGTAGTAAATTACTATGTAGAGCTGTTGGATTGCTTGTACCAAACTGTGGGATGCAGAAGTAAGGGAAGCAAGTTGCGTTATATCGTCATTGTTGTTTAGTCATTTAGTTGTGTCCAACTCTTCGTGACCCCATGGACCAGAGCATTCCTGGCCCTCCTATCTTCCACTGCCTCCCGGAGTTTGGTCAAATTCATGTTGGTTGCTTTGATGACACTGTCCAACCATCTCATCCTCTGTCGTCCCCTTCTCCTCTTGCCTTCACACTTTCCCAACATCAAGGTCTTTTCCAAGGAGTCTTCTCTTCTCATGAGATGGCCAAAGTACTGGAGCCTCAGCTTCATATAGGGTTGTATACAGTGGAGTCTCTACTTAAGAACGTCCCTACTTAAGAAAAATCCAACTTAAGAACAGCTCCATTTGCTAAATTTTGCTTCTACTTGAGAACAGAAATCCAAGATAAGAACAGGAAAAAAAAAACTTTTCCTGCTCTTTTTTTAACCTTAGGTCATCTTAGGTTAAAAAAATATTCTCCCCCTAGTGGTAGAGTACGTATTAACCAGCTTTGCATTAGTTCCTATGGGAACTAATGCTTCAATGTACGAACGCACCTCTACATAACAAAAAAAACAGCCAGAACGGATTAATTGGTTTTCAGTCCATTCCTATGGGAAATTTTGCTTCAACTTAAGAACGTTTCAACTTAAGAACACTATTCCAAAATGGATTAAGTTCTGAAGTAGAGGTTCCACTGTAGTTTCTATGGACGGAAAAGAGCAGATACGGATTAAATGGTTTTCAATGCATTCCTATGGGAAATGCAGATTCAACATAAGAACTTTTCAACTTGAGAACCACCTTCCAATACGGATTAAGTTCCTAAGTAGAGACCCCACTGTATATGCATTATATAGGGTTGGGATATTCCTTGGAGCAACAAAGGTATACATGCAACAACTTTTCTTTGTCATGTGATGGAACATGTGTTACAGTCCTCTTCAATGGGGTCATACTCAATACAAGCCAAGGTTTCCTAGGCCATTATAAAATGTAAAATATTATATTGTATCTGGTGGAATTGCCATCTATGTTTCCTTACTATCCACCAGTACCACCCCAACAGTCCCATTGGTGATTAGAGATACTCACTACCCTGTTGTTCCTGTATCACTTGTTATCTATAGCCTAGGATTAATTTAGCCACCAGTCATTGTCATTGTTTCCAAACAATGCTTTCTGGGAGGGAAACCAAATATCAACAGGGGCCTTAGAGGTGATTTCCGGATATGACACGCCACAGTATTATCAAGATCTTATGCTCAGAAAAAAAAAACACTAGTCTGTTTTTTAAAAAGTCTTTTAAAGTTTTAAGTCTTTAAGGTGCCACAACATTTTTGTCGGCTTAATTTTTTATTTTTCTTTAGTTTCTGCCTGATAGTCCACCACAACACACTTTGTCCTGCATGGAGTTCTGAGTTTTGTCAAAGAAACATTATGGAGAACCCTGATGCTTAAAACCCTTTAACTTTGATGCTTAAAATGGCAAGGAGGATTCCAACTGGAAAAGTACCTATTGCAAATTAGGACTAAGCCTAGCTGATGAAGGTAGCATGTTTCTGTTCTTGGATCCTTCTAGGGGGCTACACAAATCATCAAAACAGCCAAGTCAGGCACTCACAACTCGAAATAGCCAGATTTCAAGTTCTGGGGAAAAATGTCATTTGGGGTGATTAATGGTACAGTGGAGTATAAGAAGGAACTGTGACCTATTTAAAAGGTGAATTGCCACTCTTGAAGATTCTATGAGCTGCAGTTCACTTCTTTCTTGACAGAAGGGGGAAGGGGAAATGCATGTCATCTCAGTGTAGAAAACTGCCCTTTCCACACTCTCAGCCTGGAGGACTGTAATGTTAACTTTGGTCACAGAATTTCCAGAATTCACCCCCCCCACACACACACACACAATGCTGAAAGCAAGTCCACAATTATCACTCTCAAGAACTGAAGAGCAAGGTAAACAATGGAAACTGGAATGTGTAGAACCATTCTGCACAAAGTAGTTGAATGTGGATCTTCTGCATGTGAAACATGTGACACTATAAAGAGAAAGATCTTTGTTTCTTATGTTGCCTACCACCTAGGAAGGCCTTCTCAGAAAAATCAGTTTTTCTAATCTAAACCTGTCTCTTTTTTTCTCCTTTCAAGAGTTTTGCTTTCCATTGCCTTTTTAGTATCTGGCTCTAATTTCCATTGCTTCAAGTATTTTCTTCCAAATATTTTGAAGTATCATGAATTTTATATTTTCATGACTCCTCTGTTTTTCTTCTTCTCAGAAATTAGCTCTGCTAAATGGATCTGACATCTGAGGCTGCCATCATGTTAGGAGTGAGACTGACAAAACACAATGGGGTTAAATTTGAATAGATGTCTGGATGACTGTGCTAGACAAACAGTCAGGCCATCGGACATATTTTTTGTAAGCTCATGCTGCATCTTGAAACTTTATATGAGAAACACAGTGGAGAATAGATGTTCATTTAAATTATCTTTTCTTGCAACAGTTAGGTTGGCATTATATGAGTTTGCATGTGATTGTGTGGGAGTCTTGGGTGCAGAGGCACATTTATCCACATATAGACGAAAAGCCCTTGGGGAGACATCAGGAGAAATCTTACTATATGTATACCTCTAAAGAAAACAATTTAGCACACACGTACCTATAAATTCTAAATTAATTATACATATCTTAAAACTCATCTCCACGGACTCAATAGTAGCCAAGCTTATCAAATGTAAAACACTACAATAATTATGTTATGTCTGCTATTTTTCCCTTTCCTTTTTCCCATACCTAACCAGCCAGAATCGCTTTACAAGCTTCAAAGATAGTCAAGGATTGCTAATTCATTACCATATGTTGTCCCTGTTTTTTTTAATCTATAGCCACCAACCATTGCTGCTCTTTGCAGAACAAAAAAACCTTTTAAAAAGGATCTAAATACCAAGCAGGGACCTTAAAAGTCATTACCATGTGAGAAACACAACACAATCAAGAACTTGAGCATAGTAAAGCAAACGTTTTTTCATTTTGGGACATGCACAAATGTATAAATATTTGCCAGATAATCTCACTCTTATGAATGAGAAAGTGGACTTGTCCATGAAAGTTCACATTAAAATGCAGTAGTCTTAAAAGCTCCACAACATTTTTGTCTTTTTTGTTTTTGTTTTTGTTTTATTTTGTTTCTTGCCTGATATGCTTGCACAGAGTAACATGGCTACTTCTTCTAAAACATATTTTACTCTGTTTATTTGATTTTCATTCTATCAGTGGTTTTGTAACTAAATTGGCTGTACTATTCTAAGGAAAAATATGAATTTATTTCTAAAAACTTTGGGGAGTCTCAGTTTACAGAATATATGTTATAGTTTGGAGCATTAGAGTAATACGCTTTTAAATCATTTGTTGAAATCATTTTGAGCAATTCTTAGATGCTCTTTCAAGTAAGTAATTCATTTCAGCTTTAAAAAGCTTCAAAGTGCTTACTGAGTATGCTGTGTTCCATAAGCATCAGTACATCATCCCTGATCAAACAACGTAAGATAATTGCTTTTAGATTTCCTGTGGTAAATGGTGAAGCTAAATAGGGCAGAGTGTGGCTTCTAGTTACAGTATATCAGAAGTGATAGAGATAAACACTAATATGGTAAATCTGTTTGTTTTGACAAAAACAAATTAAGCTGATTTAAGCTTTTGAGCAGAATTTGCAAAAGTAATTGATGTTAGATCGACTATTTGATCTCCAGGTATGGAGTCACATCTGAGAACAGATTTTCATAAATTCGTAATAAATACAATTCAACAGATGGCTTCTTTTTACACCAGTAAAATCCCAAGTGTTCAAACAGTTGAAAATATCACCCTATGAAATCGCCCTAGGTAAAGGTAAAGGTTCCCCTTGACATTTAGTGCACTCATGTTCGACGGTAGGGCGCAGTGCTCATCTCCGTTTCCAAGCTGGAGAGCCAGCATTTGTCTGAAGACAGTTTCCGTGGTCACGTGGTCAGTGCGACTAGACGCGGAGTGCCATTTCCTTCCCCCGAGGTGGTACCTATTTATCTACTCAAAGTTTTACTGCTAGGTTGGCAGTTCGAAAGCATGAAATCACCCTAGGAGGTTATATATAAAGTCTTTTTGAAAAGTCACCAGGTCTAGTGCACTCACAATTATAATTATTATCACAATAATCACTCATGGGGCATGTTATTGGACTACAAGAGCTGAATTGTAAACAACAGTACTTAGCCAACTTGTTTTTTGATGTATCAGTAAGAAAGACCTGGAATAACACACACACACACACATACGAACACACACACACACACACGCGCACACGCACACGCACACACACACAGAGAGTCTAGTTAGGCTACACAATTAAATTTCAACCCACTGAGAGGCAAATGCCATGACTTAATTAGCTCCTAATTAGTTTAGCATTTACCAACAACTTTAATAGTTTTAATAGTCCAAGTTGTTCTGTTCTGATGTGACTGAACCAGCAATGAGGGTATGGGAAAGAATGAGCTGTGATAAAGAAAATGAGAAGAGAAACTGATGTTGGAAGCAATGCCAAGACCGCACTGTTTTGTTTTAAAACAGACACTACCACATGACAATAGACATAAGAAGAGCAAGGTGAGCATAAAGGGCAATGCTTGTGTGTGGAAGACAGAGAATACCAGAGCTACCTTTACAGGGGTGATGGGTGAGAAAGAGAAGGAATTTAAGGAGAGCCAAGAGCTTCAGACAGGAACATGAGAGGGCAGATGTTATAAATCAACTTTTAGAAGCAGAATCATGTAAATTGAATAGATATATTTCTCTTTTTCTTTTCTTTTCCCTCTCTCTTTCCATGATGATATAGGATTTTGCTTTTGATTATGCTACTTAATTGTTAGTGAATAGAGACAATGTGATAACTATTCAGTAGCACAGGAAAATGTTCTACATGTCCTCAAAAGCACCCAATGTACTTTTGACTAAGAATTCTCCTTTCTCGATTTACTGATGGAAACGTGAAGTGACTTGTAGCTTCACTTCAATAATGTTTTCTGTAATCACTTTCCTGTAATAGGAATAAAAACCTGATTATTTAGTAACTTTTAAAAAAATCAGACAAGAGTGAGCAGAGTACGTGTTGCTGGGAGTGAGAAGCTAGAAGAATGAGGAGAAGATGCAGAACAGCAACCAAACGTAGTTGAGAAGGTCCATACTTTAGGGCAACATTCTCTAACATGGCAATGCCCAGATGAGCTGGACCAGGATAGTGTTGCATCCCTGAACCACCTATTTCTAGATCCATTTCAATCGGGTTTCAGGCCGGGTTTTGGTACAGAGACTGCCTTGGTCGCCCTGTACGATGACCTTTGCCGGGAGAGAGACAGGGGGAGTGTGACCCTGTTGATACTCCTGGACCTCTCAGCGGCTTTTGACACCATCGACCATGGTGTCCTTCTGGATAGGCTGGCTGGGTTGGGAGTTGGGGGCACTGTTTTACAGTGGTTCCGCTCCTTCCTGGCTGACCGTGTCCAGAGGGTGGTGCTGGGGGACAGTTGCTCTGCCCCATGGCAGTTATGTCATGGGGTTCCTCAGGGCTCAGTGCTGTCCCCCATGCTGTTCAACATCTACATGAAACCGCTGGGAGAGGTCATCAGGAGGTTTGGGCTGAGGAGTCAGCAATATGCTGACGATACTCAGCTCTACCTCTCGTTTTCCACCAATCCAGGTGAGGCAGTTTCTGTGCTGAACTCGTGTCTGGACCTGATAATGGACTGGATGAGGGTTAATAAATTGAAACTCAATCCAGACAAGACGGAAGTGCTGTTAGTGGGTGCTTCACCGGACAGGCTGGAGGGCCATTTCCCCGCCCTGAATGGGGTTACACTCCCCCTAAGGGACAGGGTCCGCAGCTTGGGGGTGCTCCTGGACCCCAGTCTAACACTGGAAGCCCAGGTGGACTCGGTGGCCAGGGGCGCCTTCCTTCAGCTGCGGAAATTATACCAGCTACGGCCCTACCTGGACGAGCGGAGTCTCATGACAGTCACACATGCACTGGTAACATCCCGCATAGATTACTGCAATGCGCTTTACGTGGGGCTGCCTTTGAAGACGGTCCGGCGATTGCAACTGGTCCAGAATCGAGCTGCGCGGCTGGTGAGTGGTGCAGCTGCCACGGAACATATCAAGCCGATTCTGTATAAGTTACATTGGCTACCAGTTGCTGCCCGGGCCCAATTCAAAGTGCTTGTTTTGACATATAAAGCCCTAAACGGCTTGGGCCATGGATACCTGAAGGACCGCCTCCTTCCATATGAACCTACCCGGCAGTTAAGATCTAGCCAGGGGGCCCTTTTGAAAGAGCCGTCCCTTAAGGAGGTAAGAGGGACGGCTTGTAGACAAAGGGCCTTTTCGGCAGCTGCCCCCAGACTATGGAATGCCCTCCCGACTGAGATTCGTCTGGCGCCGACACTGATGACATTTCGGTGCCAGGTCAAAACCTTCTTGTTCCAGAAGGCTTTTAACTGAAATAATATTAGCTGTGGGTCCGATGGCAATTTTATATATATTTTAATTGTATTTTAATTGCTATATAACTTTATTGTATTTTAAATGCTGTAAGCCGCCCAGAGACCTTTGGGTAGTGTGGGCGGCATATAAATTAATAAATAAAATAAATAAATAAATAAAATTGGCCACCATCACTGTTACTCAGGTCTGGTCTGCCTGGCCTTATAAGTGGAGATGGGGATGAAGTACCAAAATGGCCTGCTGTCTTTGCAAAGACAGTGGTGGTGTTGGGTTGCTTCGGTCCCCCTTCCCTTCTCTTTCTATGCCCACTTGGGCATAGGAAGAGGGGGATAGCCTGACAGACGAAGGGATGGATATAAAAAGGTTATCTTCATTGCTTCGTATTTGTTGGGGTCTCTGAAACTCAATAATATGAAGCAATGAATATCTGATGAATCAGCAATATTGCGATTCATTTTTATATCTGTCCCCATGTTTACTTATAAGCCTCAATTGGAGCTGTTGGTCATCCCAGCATAAAGAAAGATGGATGGCAGTCCCCATACAGAAAGCTTCATCATATAAAAGCCATGTTGAGCCTGAAGACTCCATACACACTTTGTAAATTATGTCAACATACTGCAACAATGACAATGGCTGAGCTCACAATGCCTCTGTAGTGAGCAGCCCTGCCCTCACCTGTTGGTCACAGTAGAACAGTGGAGAAGGAGCCAATGAGAGGACGGAAGGCGGAGCCAAGGGGGGAGGGGGCTGGATATAAAGGCTGGTGTGTGGAGCCTGAGAGAGATTCTGGTAGTCAGAGACAGTGTGAAACTTAAAAGTGAACTAAGAGTGAGTTAGAGATCTGTGAGAACGATGAATGAAATAGAGAATTAAAAGGATTATAAAGTTAAAGTAGAATTGATTCAAATATAAGTGATTAGCAACCTGTGATTTACCTATTGAATATTAATCATATGTTAACTTCCCTGATCTAATAAATGAGTTAAGTTTTAAAAGTACACGTCTCCTTGAGTGAATGGTATTGAGGTAGCAATACCTGGTGGCAGTGAAGAAAGAGTGGTCATGTTACCAGATAGGCGGGATATAAATAGAAGAAAAAAAGAAGAAAAAGAAGAAGGGCGAGAACCTCGTGAAGACCTGAGGGGATAGGGGCTTCAGGGGAGATCGCCACAGACTCACTATGACTGAACTCTCAGTATGACTCCTGCATAAATCAGGAATCCTGGGAGCCAATGTTTCCAAGTCCTATCCATTTTTTTGTGTCTGCTATCCCCTCTTCCTTGCCATTATCTTTTTTATTGTCAGCTTCCAGAAAAAGCAAAGCATGTTCTGCCTATATACCATGCCACAGTGTTTAAAACACCCTCTGAGTGGATTGCATTTTTAATTATGCAGGCTACACATTCCCCCCATCCCCAACTGCCTTTTGTGTCACCATTAGAGATTGGGGTATTCGTATATGAATACCCCCACACTGGTGGAGATATCGGGGCTCTGGCCCCATGGTTCCAGACAGCCCACTCACCGATCCACCGCTGCCTCGGGCTGTGTGATCCTGTCCTATCACTCCAGAGCTCAGGATCGGCAGAGAGGCTTGTTGTCCCACCTCCTGCCAGGAGTGGCTCGCCGATTGTGAGCTCTGTAGTGACAGGACAGGATTGCACAGCCCATGGCAGCAGCGGATCGGTGACTGGACCATCCAGCACCATGGGACCAAACTCTCGTTATCTCCACGTGTGCAGGGGTATTCATATTCGTATACAAATACCCCCATCTCTAGTCATCATAATGCACCCATCAAGGAGGGTAAGGCTGAAGCCCTTTGGATATCATGTAGGCCTTCTGCTGTCTTTTAAAAGCGGATTACAGAGGAAGAGCAGGGCTGGCAGGCCACAATTGGCCTTCTGTCTACTCAGACCTACCTGCAACACTTGTTTCGTGCCCCCCCTCCCTATTTCTCTTGCATCAGGTCTAGGGATAGAAATCCCAATTCATCCTTGAATGAATTGGATAAATGGGGGAGGGTGGCTTTTTTCCCTCTTCACTGTAAGGTAAGCTTATTTTTGCATTTGGCAGACTTAATACTCAACCATCCTAGAACTTTTCAACTCCTTATTCTCTCCAAAGTATCTCCTACCTATTCCAAACAGGAAGTATTTTGAAAGACACTTGTATTTCAAAAGTGCTTTGTCCTGTAGCATGCAGAACAGTTTTCAAAAAATCCAAAGTATTTTGTATTATATTGAAGTAATTTTGGAATTCTTAGAATGTTGACTGTTGTTTCTTATGAGACACCAAGTGTTCAACAACACTTAACACTTAGATCAGTTCTAACAAGAAATTAGTTCTAATAAATTAAATGTACCTTAAGCAACACAGCCTTATTAAATAATGGAATGTATTATGTACCAACATTTTCCTAAGCAGTAGAATCTATAGAAATACCGTATCTACATCAGAAGCATCAGTTAGAAATCTGGAATTCTGAAATTGAGATTACTATTGTTATTACTACACAGTTGTTGATATTGATAAGCCATGGATATTAAACTGCCTGTTTTCTAGAAGTAATAATTTGAAATTCAATTACTTTCCATGTTGAAAGATAGAAAGACAGCATATACAATATATATCTGCACATAGATTAACTAAATGACATTTGAAGGCAGAGGTGAGTGATTTGACTCTTGGAAAATTTAAGAATATGATGGTCTGCAGCTCCACAGCTGAGACTCCTGTTAGCTGTAGATCGAAAGATGAATATAATCCTTGAGAAACAGCTGTTTTAGCTTTGAAAAATTTTGAAGCTTCATACAAATTTCTGTCAAAGACCTTCAGACAAACAACAATGACTTGTACAGAGAAATTAGATTTGTCAATACATAATTCTTTTGCTTTTTGTTGGTTCCCCAAATATTTTTGAAATATTAAAAATATATAATAATATTGATGAGTTGTAGGCTCATTGTAAGACTGTAATCCTAAATTAGTAAAAAAATATTTTTAAACAAGTCCCTCTCTTGCCATGGATTTTGGTCAAGACAAGTTATCTCGGCATGGCAAAACAGATTGTTAAGAAGTCCTTCACTCCATAAGTGATCTTAGCTGCACTGCAAGAATGAGATGTCAGGCATTGTTTCTCCTCTGTCCTGTGGCTTTTGCAACTGATACAAAATGTTGCAGGGCAGCAGGTTTGTATTTTCCTTTTCTAAAGTTAAGCATGCATGCACTAATGGCAGTTGATTTAAAAAAATGCAAGGCAATTGATAGCAAAGATACAAGCAATCCTGCCAGTAGTTCTAGTTTAACTAGTTCATACATGAAGGCAACAGTTAACATATTTTATATCCCTGCATATATTAGGTAAAGGTAATGGTTCCATTGATATTTAGTCCAGTCGTGTCTGACTCTAGGGGGTGGTGCTCATTTCTATTTCCAAGCTGTAGAGCCAGCATTTGTCCGCATACAGTTTCCGTGGTCACTTGGCCAGCGCAACTAGACACGGAACACCGTTACCTTCCCACCATGATGGTACCTATTTATCTACTTGCATTTACAGTACATGCTAGGTTGGCAGGAGCTGGGACAAGTGATGGGAGCTCACTGCATATATTACTTGCATACAAAAAACAGTGTCAAAATGGTGTGCATTTTCTTTGAGATTGAACCTCCAATGCCAGTATCTTGTGCTGAGGAGAAATTTTATGATAATTATCATGTTCACCATATAAGTAAAAAACAAATCAAGGTGTACATCCTTTTTCTAAACTCTCCTAAAAGGAATAAGTCTTGTTCAATGCATTGGACATTACCACTGAATAAACATGCATCAGAGTACATTATTTATCTCTTACATTCACAGACCAATTGTGGTTACACAGGGTGGGGAAATAAAAATTGATGAGCAAATCTTGTTAGGAAAAATGATCTAATTTATAAATCTATGATTTGTGCATGGCTAATTAAATAATTAAAGATGATGATAAATATAGTAATTACATACTTTTTTCATTGTCCATAGCTTCTCCATCTTGTTAATAGTCAACGCTTTCCTCTTGTGGACTGACAATGGCCCAGTACAGTTATTTTTGCTTACACTTTGATAAGTGTTTCCCAACAGAGCTTTGAGAAGACATGTGCAGAAAAATTTGATTCAATTTAAAAGCATTCCCTAAAGATTAGGAGGAAAAATACTTGTAAGAACTATTGATTACACAGAGGGGGGAGTGAGTGAGTTAATTTTTAAGAAACTATCAAATTTGTATTCTTCTTGTGCATGTGATGTAAGAAAAGATCTTGTCAAATCTTATAGTGATGAGAGCATCAGGGTAGGACTTTCCAAGTGTTAACTGTTACATAACAGCACTGATGTTACCTGTCTGTCATGGGTTTGGAGGGAAAGTTCCATCCTATGGGGAGTGGAAGGCGGGACATCAGGAGGAGGGGCTGTACTGTATAAATATGTGATGCCTGTGTGGAGAGTTTAGGAGATGCTGAGAGACACTGGGTTGTGACGAAGCAGCAGCTGGGAAGAAGAAGCTGTTGTGGGAGTCTGTGTGTCAGACAGGGTACTTCTGTGTGTCAGAGTACCAACCTGATAGGTTCAGGTGTCTGTTGGTTAGCCAGAACTGATAGGTTCAGGGTCTGTGCTTTAAGTTAAGGGTTCTGGGTGAACCAAACTGTGTGTATGTATACACTAAGCTGCCACCAACCATTCCCTTTAAGAAGTCACACAGACCAGGGATGGATTTTTAAACAATAAAAAGAATAAGGTTTATTTTAAATACACACAGGGAAAAATAAACAATCAGGTGAATAGGATAAAGTAACGTGGCTTATTCTCACTCATACATACACACAGTTTGGTTCACCCAGAACCCTTAACTTAAAGCACAGACCCTGAACCTATCAGTTCTGGCTAACCAACAGACACCTGAACCTATCAGGTTGGTACTCTGACACACAGAAGTACCCTGTCTGACACACAGACTCCCACAACAGCTTCTTCTTCCCAGCTGCTGCTTCGTCACAACCCAGTGTCTCTCAGCATCTCCTAAACTCTCCACACAGGCATCACATATTTATACAGTACAGCCCCTCCTCCTGATGTCCCGCCTTCCACTCCCCATAGGATGGAACTTTCCCTCCAAACCCATGACAGACAGGTAACATCAGTGCTGTTATGTAACACCTCCCCTCTTTATAAGTTGTTTTGTAGGGGGAAAGCTAAGGTGCTTTTCACCAAAAAACAACCTGAATAAAATACACAACAACAGTTATACATACCATATAATACTTACTTATACTTATACTCTAAATTAACCATAGCAAATAAGCATTTAAACATTTACCATATACAATACATCCATTTACCTTTATTCATACAAACCAAATTCAAAACCAGGTACATTTAACCTTTGTCATCATTATATACACATAGTCCATGTTCTTTCGCCGTCTTCATTCTTCAGGTCTTCTTGATAAGGCGTCAGCAACACAGTTCACTGACCCTCTGACCACCTTCACTTCAAAGTCATAGTCCTGTAGGTTTAAAGCCCACCTCATAAGTTTGCTATTGTGGGTTTTCATTGTCTTTAACCATTGTAATGGTGAATGGTCAGTACACAGAATAAAATGTCTTCCCCAGATGTAAGGCTTGGCCTTCTGGATCGCGTAGACTATGGCCAAACACTCCTTCTCCACGGTTGCCAAATGTCTCTCACCTTTTTGAAGTTTCCTACTCAGGTAGGACACTGGATGCTGGTCACCATTCTCATCCTCCTGGCACAGAACTGCTCCTACCCCGCTGTTAGACGCATCGGTGTAGATGATGAACTCCCGGTCGAAGTCTGGAGCCCGCAGGACTGGATAGTTGATTAACGCCTCCTTCAACCTCTGGAACGCCGCCTCACAGTCGCTGGTCCACGGGATGCGGTCATCAGCCTTCTTCCTCGTCAGATCGGTCAGCGGAGCCGCAATCTCGCTAAACCTCGGGATGAACTTTCTGTAGTAGCCCACCAACCCAAGAAATGATTTGACTTTTTTCTTGGTGTTGGGTCTAGGCCAATCACGAACAGCTTCTATTTTGGCCTCCAGGGGTTTTATCACTCCTCCCCCTACCATGTGACCCAAGTATTTTATTTCTGGGCTACCCAGCTGACACTTGCTGGCCTTTACTGTTAGCCCTGCTGCACTTAACCTCTGCAGCACTAACTCCAGGTGTATCAGGTGATCTTCCCAGGTATTACTGAAGATCCCTATGTCGTCAATGTAGGCCACTGTAAAGTCACTGAGCCCTGCCAAGGTCTGGTCCATCAGCCTTTGGAATGTGGCTGGTGCATTTCTGAGACCAAAGCTCAGGACTCGAAACTCATAGAGACCAAAAGGGCTGCAAAAGGCAGTCTTTTCTTGATCCCTGGGATCAATTCTTAATTGCCAATATCCCTTTACCAGGTCCAATGATGAGATGAACCGACAACCCCCTATGGTTTCAATCAGGTTGTCTAGCCTGGGCATTGGGTAGGCATCAGGAGTGGTTACACGGTTTAATTTCCTGTAATCGACACAAAACCTAATGCTCCCATCAGGCTTGTCCACAAGGACTATCGGAGAGGACCAAGGACTAGAAGAGGGGACGATTATGTTCTCCCTCAGCATCTCGTCCAGCTCCTTCCGCACCTTGTCCCTATAGGGTCCCGTTACTCGGTATGGGGATACTGCCTGCGGGGGTGCATCCCCTGTGTGGATCCGATGCATCACTCCCTTCACTATCCCCGGCTTGTTGGAAAACACCTGTTGATATTTACTAAGCAGCATTTTTAGTTCTTGCTGCGGGTCTTGGGTGAGTGCAGGACTGATCTTTACCTCCTCTGGGTTGTATTTTACTTCCCCTCTACCCTCCCAGAAGGGTAATTCAGCTTCCTCACTCTCAGCTGCTTTTATCGCGAATAAAACCCTCTGTTCCTTTCTGTAGTAGGGTTTTAGGGCATTCACATGAACCACCCTCCTTGCTTGGTTCTCCTCCTGCTCTATTAGGTAGTTCAGGTCTGACATCTTGGAAATGACCCTATATGGTCCTGCCCATTTGAGCTGCAGTTTGTTCTCTCTGCAGGGCCTAAGCCAAAGCACTTCCTCCCCTGGGTCAAAGTGCCTCTCTCTAGCTTTGTGGTCATACCATGTTTTCTGTCTGACCTTCTGAGCTTGCAGGTTTTCTGCTGCCAGCTCTAGATTTCTCCTTAGGTCATTCATCAAGGTGTCTATGTAAGTCACAACGTCTTGTGGGTCATCCTGGGTGATCTGCTCCCAATTTTGCTTGATCAAATCAAGGGGCCCTTTCACCCTTCTCCCAAATAGAAGTTCAAATGGACTGAACCCGGTACTGGCTTGTGGCACTGATCGATAAGCAAACAAAAGGGATTGCAGCTTCTGGTCCCAATTGTTTGGATTCTCTGCCAAGTAAGCCCTAATCATGCGCATTAGAGTCCCATTGAACTTCTCAGTTAACCCATTACTTTCAGGATGATAAGCAGTGGTTTCCTTGTGCTTAATTCCACAGATTTGCCATAAGCGTTTCATGAGCTTTGATGTGAACGATGCGCCCAAATCTGTGATTATCTCTGAGGCAAATCCCATCCTGGACATATACCCCACCAAAGCATCGGCCACTGTGTTAGTTTCAATATTAGTCAAGGGTATGGCTTCAGGATACCTTGTGGCATGGTCCACAATTGTTAGAATGAACCTGTTCCCCCTCTTTGTGGCCTTGGGCAAAGGTCCCACAATATCCACCCCTATGCATTTGAACGGAGTGTCAATCACAGGCAAAGGGCACAACTTTGCTTTGGTCCTGTCGCGGTTATTCCCCTGCCTTTGACACACATCACATTGTTTACAGAACTCCCTGATCTGCTTTCCTATGTCAGGCCAGTAGAAATTCTGTGTGATTCTCTGCTGTGTTTTGTTCACTCCTAAGTGCGCAGCAAACATGTCAGAGTGCCCCCTTTGTAAGATCATGGGGCGATACTTTTCAGGTACTACCAGCTGACTTCTGATCCCATCTCCCCCTTTTGAGATATTCCTCAGGGTTTCTCTATATAAAATCCCTTTTTTCTCCAGAAATCTCACTGGGGTTTCAGGTGTTAGCTGGGCGTCAGTCACCTGTTCAAAACACTTTTGGAGAGTGGCGTCTGCCTTTTGCTCCTGTCCAAATCTGCTGTCTGTGGTTAAGGTTTCCACCACAGCTTCTGAACTCCCCTCTGCTTCCGTCTCTGGCTCATCATTGTCCCCCTGAACTGTCCCTGTGGTGGCTTGTGAGCGTGTAATCACTAGCACCCGTTTCACATGTTCAGCCAGGTCATTTCCCACGAGCACGGCTGCTGGCAGAGTAGATAAAATCGCTAGCCGCCAAACTCCCCTCCAGCCTTGAAAGTTGACAGGTACCTCTGCTACTGGCAGAGAGATTACCTGCCCCTCAATCCCTGCCACCTTTATGCTCTCATTTGGGATTATAAACTCCCTAGGAATAATATCTGGATGGCACAGGGTTACCTGGGAACAAGTGTCCCGCAGCCCCCTATACTGACGGTCAAGTATTCCTACGTCCACCCCTGCTGTCTCAAACAACTGAGAATCTGTTTTTATCAGCAAGCAGCGCTTTACCTCCACAAGAGGACCATTTTCCTCAGCCTGATCAGCAGCGGTAGCTGTTCCAGACTGAGTAGTCATGGCAACAGGCTCCCTCAGTGACACTGAGCTTTGCTCTTTCTGGACACAGAACACAGCTTTTGGCTTGGTCCCACTAGAATTCTGAGGCACCATTCCTTTTAGCTGCTTCAATTTCTCACACTCTGAGATTAGATGACCCTTTCCCTGACAGAAATAACATTTTCTGGTGTATTTTGATTCTCTCTCATCTTGTTTTGGTTTTCCCTCCAAAATCTGAGGTCTTAGTTTCATGTCTGAGGGCTTCCCTTCACCATGGGCCCCTCCCCCTTGCTGGCTTTTCCC
Source organism: Pogona vitticeps (assembly GCF_051106095.1). NCBI lineage: Eukaryota > Metazoa > Chordata > Lepidosauria > Squamata > Agamidae > Pogona > Pogona vitticeps. The sequence continues at coordinate 261,176,039 of NC_135784.1, forward strand.
TGGTCCCTGAGAGTACTTGCTGTAGGTTTCTTTGGGTTTACCTACAGATTTCCCCTCACCCAAGGGCTTTCTTATTTGGGAAATAAAATCTGCGATCTCCGCGGCTTCTGCCACAGATTTCGGTTTCCTTTCCCTCACCTGGAATTTCAATTCCCCATGCAGGACTGAATAGAACTGTTCCAGTGCTATCAAATCTTTAAGCTGCTCATAGGTCTCTGTCCCTTCCTGCGATAGCCATTTCTCAAGCAGCCTCACCAGTTGGGCCCCCACTTGGGTAAAAGTCTGTTCTGGTTTTTTTGTGAGGGACCTGAATCTTTGTCTCAGCTGCTCTGCATTTATCCCATGTCTGGCAAAGACCAGTTTTTTAAACTCTGCAAAATCTTTCATCAGTTCCTCAGGCATCTCGGCATAAACCTCAGCCAGGCTACCACTGATTACAGACCGCATGATGGTCATCTTCTCAGTTTCCCTCACTGAGAAGTCCACAAACGCTCTTTCCACTAGGGAAAAGAACACCTCAGGACAATCTCCCTTGTGGTACACAGGGAATTTCTTCAGGTCAGCTTTAGACAGTTGGCCTCCCTCAGAATCCCTATTGTTATTATTGTTCTGGTTCATCATTTCCAATTTTCTTAATTCAAACGCCATTCTGTCTTTTTCCAGAGCAATTTTCTCTCTCTCCATTCTTTCTTCCCTCTCCATTCTCTCTCTCTCTAATTCAAATTGCCTTTGTTTCTCTCTTTCCCTTTCCTCCATTTCAATTTGCCTTTCCCTTTCCTCCCTTCTTTCTCTCTCTAATCTTTCCTCCACTTCAAATTGCCTCATCCTCAGTTCATGCTGTTGGGCTATGAGCAATTTTCTAAGTTCTGGGTTCTGCTCTCCTGTGCTGTCACCTTGCACTGAGCCAAATTCCTCCTCAGAACCTTGGTCAATCTGGGGGTCTTTCACTTCACTCATTTCTGCTACTTGGCTTCGAGTCAAGGGCATAACCCCCCCCTCAGAACAAGCTGCTTTAAAAAGTCAAGCCTGAGAATAAAACGACCACTTTTTTCCTTCTTGCCTCAGAACCAGCTCTCCCTAGAGATTGCTGCTGTTCTTCAGCACTAACTTGCAACAGTATCGAGTCAGAGCCTACCCCCCTCTGCTGGGCCTCTCAGCTGGCAAGCTAGATCACTGTTACTACGCAGTTTTGCCTCAGCTTTTTCCCGCCAAAACTAGGCTGCCTCAGAGCACCTTAATCTAAGTCTCCCCAGTTGGCACGTTCTTCTACTAGCGCACCTCCCCGTGAGGTACACCTAGAAGATTACCTACGCGCCTCAAACTGTCCCTGACTAGACCCCCCTTGCTCTGGGCACACTTGCCAAGGCTTTGCTGGACCGCTGGACAACTGGACCAGTCGTATCCCACACGCTGGACACCAATCAATGTGACAAACCCAGACCTACTGGGATATGTCACACAGTTACACTAAGCTGCCACCAACCATTCCCTTTAAGAAGTCACACAGACCAGGGATGGATTTTTAAACAATAAAAAGAATAAGGTTTATTTTAAATACACACAGGGAAAAATAAACAATCAGGTGAATAGGATAAAGTAACGTGGCTTATTCTCACTCATACATACACACAGTTTGGTTCACCCAGAACCCTTAACTTAAAGCACAGACACCTGAACCTATCAGGTTGGTACTCTGACACACAAATATTGACCTGAGATGTTAATGTGACATATCCCAGTAGGTCTGGGTTTGTCACATTGATATCTCAGGTCAATATTTGTGCTATGTTTTCAAAGAATGGGCTATTCTCTAAGGCCCAGCTAATCCAGGAACTATTTCACAAAATGTCTCCCTCAACCGAATGGTGAGGGCTTTAAATGACCTGTCAAAGTGGAAATAGCAGAGAGGTAACAAAAATAGAAGCATCTGAAGAGACAAAACAAAATCTGCTATTTTTTAAAAAAAAGGAGAAATAAAGACAAATATCTAGAAAGAACAAATTCTATGTCAATAACACAATTTTTTTGGCATGTCGACTCAAAGGTAAATCCTACTATGTTCAATAGAGCTTACTTCTGGGCAGCATGCATAAGATTGCACAGTTGAACATTAACCAAGATACTTCGAAAGACAGCAAATTAGGATGGAGATTGGGGTAAATCTTGTTTTTTTCCACCTCAAGTATCCAAATAACTGGGAAACGTTCTTCTTTTCCTTCCCATTTCACATTTAGAGTGTTCTCTTCCTTTCTTTTGTGCTGCAGACTAGTATATGCTTAAACATGTTCCTTAGGGCTTAAGCCAAACTTATTTTAGGACACACTCCAACAAAATAAATACATTAGTGAAATAAATATGGCTCTGGTTCCATGAGGTTCAACTGCCTAAACTTTGATGTATACCTCCAAGGCAAAGGAGGAGAACTTTCTAAATGTTATTTTGTTCCACAGACTTTATCTCCAAACATATACAATCAAAACTTCCTTCTCACAGTCATTCTTTAGTGTTCCACCAGTGTTTGATATTTGCAGTATCTGCACATATTTGATAACCTGTGGCTTTAATATGTTTTCCTATCTGGCATTGGTTTTGTTGATTTCTGCCATATGTTGGCTTACATCACATTCTCTCCTTTTGCCAGCATTTTGTTCTCAGAAACATAAATATTAACCTTGCAGTTGATGGAATAAGGGTTTTTAGAAATGTGCTTTCTTTTATTTTCTAGCAAGTCCTAAATTTGTTTTCTTTACTCCTCTGACTTATGGCAATCCTAATTTGGCATCAAGGGATCCTTAGCTTTCAGAACAATCCAAAATATATATGTGACATATAACTACACCAAAGAAAATATATTTAAATAATAATTCCAAATCTGAGAGGCATGAGCTTATGCTTAGGAGTTAAGGCACTAAGATGTGTGGTGGGTTTGAGGTCAGCCATGAACCATCCATGAGATGCCCTAGGAGAAACATCTGGAACAGATTAAAGTGCACAGGGTTCAGTGGTCTTCTTCCCAGCTAGCCCTTGGATGCCAAATGATTGCCTAGGCCATTAAAATACATGACTGGGTTTCTCTGAGATAGAGAGGTGGATGGATATATAAATGAGAATGGAGACAGGTCATCCTGCTAAGAGCAAATGATCACTGCATCCTATTCAGATACAGGGAAAAAATCGACATGCATAGTTGTGAGATTCTAGTTGCTGGCCCAGAATTAATGTCTTTCTGTCTCTGAAACTTATAGGATTGTATACATATTTAAAAGGCCAAGCAGGGAATCATTTTACTGAAAGTTCATCCTCTATGCTGAGTGCTTTCCATTCTTACAATTCACCAATTTGCTATTTGTCAAGATCCCATGTGGCCCCTGCTTGTTTCACCAAAGTAAGAGTTCACACTATGTGTCTTTCAGCTGCCACCAATTAATTACATCAACATTATCTATTATTAATAATTGAGGTCCAGGCCACATGTCATTTTAAAAGAACCAAATAGAAATTGTTTGTTGTTACAAATGTTGACAGAACAAGCAATGTTGTTAACTCTTAAACAAACACTCCCATTGGTCTATGCAGATATCACATTAATATGCGTGACCTGAGTGGATGCCACACTATTTAAAAATATTTTTTCAAGTATTATTATTTGGGAAGATGTGGGTAGACCTAATAAATATCTTCCTAACTAAATCAATACTGATGTAACGCCATGGAATGGAATTGACACAATGCTATCCATACTCAGTTTATGTGCTGACTTCTGCTTCCCCCAAACAATGAAAAAACCCTGATCTTAAATACATCTACTACCTGTAATTGAAGGAGTATGTTAACAATGTCTCTTGATGCCTAGTCTGATTGGTGAGTCCACTCTAGGCTCATATCAATGTGATGGAACCTATGATACTCCTAAGACTTCCCCCCCTGATCCTGCCCTTAAATAACTCAAAATTCTTCACCCTCAAAGTTTTTGTCCCTTGAATTTTGAGGTGTAGATAGCTCTATAGCCTGGGGGCTTTTCCTACCAGTAAGCCTTGAGGAAATGATTAAGATGAACATATTTCACAGGTTTGTGGGACTCATTACATTCTTACATCTCTGCTGTTACTGTTTTCATTGCTGATATAAATGTCATCAACAATGTGGTGCCCATTGTGTGTGGCCCTATAGGCACTGCTGCGTGGATGTAGAAGCTCCATTCAAATTTCATTCTCTTTAAGACCGAACACATGGAGAACAGAGAAGATAGAAATCCTCCTTGTATGAAACCAAAGGGCTGAAAAGAGGGTATTCATTTTGAGACCCTTGGCTCCTCATATGGAGTTCAGAGAGTGAGCCCAATAGTGCAGTCCAACTCTGTCCTTCATGCATTTACTTTATTTTACTTTTAGAAGATATATTTTTTTAAAAATAGGTGGTCTTGTAGCCTAACAATAACCCAGTGTCCCTGAGATCTTTCCATGGCAAGCAGAGATCTGTTCTACTCAGTGTCTCATTCCACTTAACAATGATTGCAGTGGTGATGCTGCTTGAAAAAACAAAGCGCCAAGTTGCTCCCACCCCATTGTCTCACTGCCGTTTGCACTTGCCCTCACCACTTTTGCTACCTTCCCTCTCTATACCTCCCACTACTTCAACTACTTGCCATCTCCTGCCCTTCCATGGCACTAAACTAAAAAAAATCCCCATTTATTTCTGCAAGTTTACTTTGTAAAATGTCTACAGTGGTGCCTCGCTTAGCGAGTGCACCGTATAGTGATGTTTCCGTATAGCGATCCCTTTTTCGGGATCGCTATACGGAAACATACCCGATCTTCGCAATGGAGAAAACCCGCATTGCGAAGATCGGGTATTGCGGCGGCCATTTTGGAGCCGCCGAACAGCTGTTCGGTGGCTCCAAAATGGCCGCCGGAAGCCTGGAAATGGCTGCCGGCAGCTGTTTTCACCCCCCGCGTCCTCGCTTAGCGAGGGCGCGAAAATGGCTGCCGGCAAGGGGAATCCTCGCTGAACGGGTAAGTAAGCAAGGTATTGGAACGCATTAAACTAAGTTTAATGCGTTTCAATACCTTTTCCCTACCCGTTTAGCGACGATTCCGCATAGCGAGGGTTAATCCGGAACGGATTAACCTCGCTATGCGGGGCACCACTGTACTTTTAATTATTTGAATATTGATCTTTTAATGAAAGATTTAAGGATGTGCATGGTGACAATTCCCAAGTCTTTTCCATTTTGGGGTCTTTTTGTAAGTGCCTTTTCATTTTCTTTTATGTTTTTCATGTACCATTTTTTTGTTTAACACAAAAGGGAAAGCCAACTTCTGGGTCTTTTGCTTCGGGCTTCCCATTCATGTTTTCTATTATTCTGAAAACCTTACACAATCTTTAAAAGCTACTAAGAAAAAAAAGGCAAAGGCAAGGCAACAGAGAACCAATCTACCCCAAAATATGCAACAGTCCATGAGAAAGAAAAACAAGAATTAGAACTTTATGGATACTAGTTTATAGAAGAAGCCTCTTGCAGGCTTCACTATCATAGGGGTCACACAAAGATGCCCCACCAGCCAACATACCCCACCACCATCAATCCTACACACAAAACAAAAATGCTTCACTCACTCACCAACCAATTCAAAAAGCAGTACCTGAAAGGTGGGCAGCATCTTGCAACAGCACCAGGAATCACCTCTGTGGCATTACATGGAGATAAGCCTTTAATGCCTCAACAATCCAATCACTGAAATGAGAACAGGATGCTACTGATCAGGCACTAGAATGCATTGGATCCTATACCAGGTAAAAAAGCACTAGAAAAGCCAAAGAGAAGATTATCGTCCAAGGCAGATGTCAAGTAAAGAAAAAAATTAGGTGAAGTCCTTGCAACAGGTATGCAGCTTAGACTAAAGAGCAAGCTTAGAGTATTCATAGAAAGTGGTGTGCTGGAAGGGAGAGATGTGCAATTTTTCTTGCACAAGTGACCATGTATATCCAGAGGGCTAGAAACAGTTAGTTGTGGTCCTTAATGTGCTTTTCCTTATCTGCTATGTTGCTTCCTTGCCTTGCCACATACTTCTTAATTCCTCTGCCTCCCAGTCACATAGCCTGCTGTAGCAGACGCCATCTTCTTTGTTTCCCAGATATGACTTTCAGTCTAATAAATTACCATGTCATTGAAGACAGCCTTTTGTATCTGATTGCAAACAACAGCTTCTTAATATGCTCATATGGCAGATAGCATTGGCAAGACACCCCATGGAACCAAAGACTCTAGTAAAATCAGACTGCTGGAAGCCCAGTTTAAACCAGTGTCTCATATCCCTCAAAAGTACGGGGAAGTAATTTTGTGAGCTTGGTTTCCAAGAATTTATTGCATCCATTTGAATAAAACAAATAGGGGCTGTAGCTTTATTAAAGTATTTATTTATTTATTTATTTAGGTAAGGTAAAGGTAAAGGTTCCCCTTGACATTTACTCCAGTCATGTCCAACTCTAGGGGGACTCTCATCCCCGTTTCCAAACCGTAGAGCCAGCATTTGTCTGAAGACCATTTCTGTGGTCACGTGGCCAGCATGACTAGACATGGAACACCATTACCTTCCCACCGTGGTGGTATCTGTTTATCTACTTGCATTCGCATGCTTTCAAACTGCTAGGTTGGCAGGAGCTGGGACAATTGACGGGAGTTCACTCCGTCGTGTGGATTCAATCTTACGACAACTGGTCTTCCAACCTTGCAGCACAGAGGCTTCTACGGCTTATTCCCCAGTGCCACCACATCCCTTTTTATTTAGGTACTTGTTAGCAAAAAAAGAAGTCTGCTTCTTCACAGGGAAATGTCCTTTGGTAATAGCTTCCTTCTACATAAAAATGCAGCAGATTGTAAATGGTAACAATCTCAGCAACATTGTTATGGGCCAAATCTATCCATTTGTTGTTGTTTTTTCCAGGGAAATTAAAAATGATATAAACATATTTGGCCTTCCCTGCATTGTTGCTTCCTTTTTAGAAAATTCCAGGAAAACAAAGCAAACTATTATTCATTCATTCATTCAGCAATGCCTCTGCTTCATTTAAGAAACTCCACTACAGAAGCAAACTTTATACTTGTTTGGCAAGGCAAGGGACATCTATTAGTTTGGTTAGCACCAGCAATCAAACATCTTGTCTCATTTTAGCTAAAGTTATCCTGTTCTAGATCAGCTGTTATGCTTATAGGCTGATAAATTGCTGAGTGGCGTGTTTCAAGGGCTTGCGTTATTTTCTGGTTTCACCACCAATTTTGTGCGCCTTTGATTTAGTTTAGTTCTGGTCTACCTAACCTCATGAGTTAGCAGCTCAGAAATATCTCTGAGAGGGACCCCAGTAAGTCACTCAGCCATGATATAATTTAGCCTTGCTAAGAACCAAAGCCATACAAAAATCAAATCCCTGTGATGGTCAAGCTATCAGTCTAAAAGGGAGAAACAGTGCTTATCCAGTTCAGTGATAAAAGGTTGGAGATAATCATCGACTTCTATAAACTTAATGAAAAAATGTGCCTCAAAGGGTAGAGGGTTGCAATCCAAAAGGTTTTTTATCATACTGGGCACGTTATTCATGCCACATCACTTATGAAATCCTTTATACCGGTCACAGGCATCTGCTGTGCTTTGTAAAATAATCTCATTGTCCTGCTTACTGTACACTGTGCTATTTTTTATTATTTATAAATTGCATGAAGTACCACCAGCACCGCCCCCAAGGAATGACTTTATTGCACCATTTAAAAACATCTTAATAAACTAGATGAGAATTCTTCCTGATGAGGAAGAGGCAGATTCCCCCTCTCTGCTTTTTTCTTTTTCTTTTTAGTAAATATGAAAGAAGTTGAGTATTAATATACAGGGGGAGACTAAGATTGATGATCTGACAAAACATTAATTAAAAAAAGAATGTTGCCAAGACTTACTTGTATAATTCAACTACACATAATTGAAAGGCAAAATTAATTTACTTTTACTTATTTTACAACAGAGCAACTTTCTATCGATTATGCCTTGCTTTCTCTTTTTCAAATAAGACATATTTAAACTGTCCAATAAGAAATGGAGTTTTCCAAGTCCTGTGCTTGAAATTTAAATTTCACGAGCCCCATAGAGATGGCAGAACAGTTCTCTTTAGAAACCATTTTGTGGTGGATTGGCACACTGGTTTGCAAGAAGAGGCTCTGGATTGCATTAATTAGAACTAAAATAATTGGCATAGTTTTGTTCTGACCAATTTGTGATGTCCCCACACTCATCAGACAGAGAGTATTTCATCTAAAGTGATTTATGGCAAGATGCACTTGTTTCAGGGAATATTTTGTGTTATATTTACTTGTTAATTGTAAGCACTTTGGAAGGTGAAATACAATCACATCTCCAAATGCCAAGTGTATACACATAATCCCTACAAACTCTCTGATAATTACATTATATAGTGCCTGTTAAATGTAGAGTACATTTCCGCAGAAATATTTTACTTGAACTCCTTGGCAAATGCTCTAGTAATCTTTAAATCTGCCATAAAGATAACACATGTTCTTCCATAGGAAATAAAAAATTGCAAACATAGCTCTGGATATTTTTACGGGATAAGTTATTACTAGGCAAAAGACAGTAATGCCTACAAAGTTATGGCCCAGCAAGAATGAACTTTAAAATGTTGATTTTCAGCTTTTGAATTGCAGTTTTTGATATGTACAATCATTGTCCAACTCAAGATTTCTCCAGCTATTTTCTTCCCTGTTTCTCTACATAGTGTCCAAACTACATTTTTTAAATGCTAAAACATCCGGAGGCTTGCAATCTGATTAAGAAAACGGCCAAAGGAGAGTAGCTATTAAGATACAATTCATTAATCACAATTCAGAAAGCCATGTTAATTTTATAGGTATGCTGGTGGGCTCAACCATCCCTGGTGGGCAGAGGTCATATAGACTGCAGGAAATGAAGCCTCAATGTGGGGTTTGCATATACAATAGTGATTGTCTCCATGATTACACAGCCTCAGGACCATGGGTTAATTACACACATCTCAGGGCTTTCATATGTGCAGTTTGTGGAGATAACAGTTCATACTACCTGCATGTCCGCATGATTCCTACTGATAGTGATAGATTACCATCATCCCAAAGCCTGAGACTTGAACATTGGGGCTTAGTGTTGTCCATTTCTACACCTATCTTCTTCAATAGAGGCCCATGTAACTTCAGTTGCTTAGAACATCCATTGCCTTTCTGTGCCTCATATGTCATCTTGTCAATTGCTAGATGAGAGTTGCTAGATGTTCCATATACCATTAACCTCATAACGAGACTATTGCAATACACACTTGCATGTAGTTTGAAGCTAAAGCTTCTGTAATATTTAGCAGCTGGGAGATGGAATCCTCACGGATGATAGCAACTCATCCCTATGTCAACCCTTCAATCTTTGATGGTCACTGAGTGACAAGATAGGCAATGTTGGAACAGATCCATCCTACCCATGTTATTTCAATCATGGTCAAATCAGGCATGACCGTTCTTTTGTTCTGGAAGAAGCTGACATTCAACAATAGCATCAATATATTAAGGGACACAGGAGTGATCAGAGCAGCATGGATTTGTGGAGCTAGTGGAAAGAATGAAGCATGAGATAGATTTCAGAAATCTACCCATTTTCTCCTCACACAGTACACCCAACCCCCATCTTTATTTCTCTCTGAGAACATGTTGGGAGCACAACAGGTGGTGTGGGTACATAAGGCATTTTTGTGACAGCCCTCCGTTTCTGGAACTCTCTCTCAAAAGAAGTTCAGCAGGCTTCAGAACCTCTTTTGAACAGGTAGTTATGGCATTGATCACTGCAATCACCGAGTCTTTAGTCTTTCGGAGCCCATGAGCACCCAGTCATGGACATATTTAAGCACATTCAGCCAAATGCACTTATAAATGCTTTGGCAGACCTTTGTAAGGGAACAGAGAGGTCTGCCTGACTTCTGCACCCCCATGTCTCCAGTCAGAGTTTAGCCCAATGTGCTAACAGACTGATTACAGTGGTGCATCGCTTTACGATTGCCCCGCATTATGATGAAACTGCATTACAACGATCTTTTTGTAATCGCAATTGCGATCGCAAAACGATGGTCTGAATGTGGTTTTTTTGCTTTGCAATGATCGGTTCCCTGCTTTGGGAACCAATTCTTCGCAAAACGATGATTTTCCTCCAGCTGATCGGCAGTTTCAAAATGGCTGCCGGGTAAATAAAATGACTCTGCGCTGTTTTCTGGGATGGATTTCTCACAAGACAGCCACTGAAAATGGAGGAACTTCGCTGGACGGTGAGTTTCCAGCCCATTGGAATGCATTGAAGGGGTTTCAATGCGGTTCAATGGGCTTTTTATTTTCGCATCATGACGTTTTCGTTCTACAGCGATTTCGCTGGAACGAATTAACATCATAATGTGAGGCACCACTGTATCTGGATAAGGCATCTCTTATATTGTGGATATGACACACTCCAAGCAATAATTTTGACAATTTCTTTGCAGTATTAGAAATATGCTGCTTTTCCTTTTTTCACTCTACAGCTGTCTCTTGAAGCAGGAAGGGGTTTCGCCCATGCCCTTGAATCCCTGATTTTTAGTTTCAAACATGGTTTTAGGGCTTAATTGTACAATAAAACAATCATACATAGAATAAAGTAATGAGAATTTGTGACATAAGTTTTCAAGCAGTCCACCTGTTCATAGCTCAGACTGATATATTTAGGTGGCCATAATGCTGTCACACTTTCGAGGCCTTACCAACCGTCTTTCAGCTTTAAACTTCATCAACTTGACATTAAAAAAACATTGAGCCCTTTATGTTTTGGTTCATCTTTTTTGGTTGCAGATATGTACTTTGAATTACCATTTAACAGAGAGGTTATTATGCAGGGAAATATATATGTCAATTTAGGCTGTTTTACTGTGATGAAATACGCACACGATATTATGGGATGCATTTCTTGAGATCTTACAGTTCTGCTGTGTATGTTTCAATCCATCAGTTTCATCGACGGAATTAATTTCAAGAATCCTTTCTAATTATTGGTGGCATTTTAACAGTTAGAGAACATTTGGGTAAGAAAAAGTGGAGTGATTAGAACCTCTTGTAGTCAGATATTTATGATAGTAGGATGAGTCTGTCCCACAGGAAACAGCTCCCATGCTGTTAATGTTACGTGCAAATGCAGCCTATCTAATCATTGTTCAATATCTCTCTGTGTTAATTTAGGCTGTGTTAATTTAGACTGCTTCGCTGTGATGAAACACCTTGATGAAGTGTTTTAAAGCATTTGAAGATTTTTTTTCTACAGAAAAGAGTGAGAAAAGGTGCTTCCCCTCCCCAGCATCTCTGCAATTGACAATGTTTCTACTGTCATTTCTTCTGAAAAGGAACACACACACACACACACAAACACACACACACACACACACACACACACACACACACACACACACACACACACACACACACAAACGGGATGATAGTTACAAAACAGCCAAGAAACCACACACAAACACACACAAACGGGATGATAGTTACAAAACAGCCAAGAAACCCACGGAGTGCCCAAAATTTTGAAGTCATTCTACATCTACGCAATCTGCTCAAATGTTCACTGTTCTGTGAATTATGCAGTTTGGCACAACGCCAACAGTTTCTGCAGAAAAAGGCACGGTTTTGTACATGCCATGGTTCTCCAGGGACGTCCTCACATCACTGTTCAACAACAAGAAGAATGTGGCAGTTTCTCCTCCTTCCATGCGCAAATAAGACTAACTAGGATTTACATTCTTAATCAACAGGGCCTGCTAGTTCTACAGACTTAGCATGCCACCAAAATTAGTATGGGGGAAAGGCAACATAAAAATGTAACAACATAAATTAAGTAATACAGAAGCAATACTAAATATTCACTAAGTACAATCACTATTTTTACAATGTAGTGCTTTATGTCTCTTCATCCTTATTTTAGCATTCAGACACGAGTCAGAAACTAGTGGTCCAAATTCCATTCCATAGTATAGTAAATTTCAAAAGAGGATGTCCAATGAATCAGTGGCGATTTTGTGATTCAGCTCCTCTGGAAGATCCATTGATTTAAACAGGCCTACTCTAACTTTGATTCTCTATGCTAAGGCAAGTTTCAGTTCAAGTAGGTCTATTTGAATCAATAAAGCTTATAGAGGACTTGACTCACCAAATTTCCATTGATTCAATGGGCCTGCTGTAGTGCAATGTAAGCAACAGGATTGTAGCCACTGTGTAGTTAATATATTGAATAAAGCAGCACAAACTAGGGCTAAATAACATGTCTACAAATGTATAGGGAAAGATTTTATTTAGTTTATACTTTTATTAGTTTAGTTTAATTTAAAGCCTTTATTTGAGTTAGGAGACCCATGTTATCATCTCTGCTGTGGTCCTTCTGTTCTGTCTGCCATATATATATACATACAGTGGTGCCTCGCTTAACGATGAATCCACATAGTGATCCCTTTTTCGGGATCGCTAATGTGGAGGCATACCGACGGTCGCAATGGGCAAAACTCGCATAGCGACGATCGGTAAGGGTTTCGCTTACCGATCTTCGCTTTGCGATGCTCGCGGATCAGCTGTTAGGCGGTTCCAAAATGGCCACCGGAAGCCCCGAAATGGCCGCGCGCAGCATTTTCATGCCCTCCCCTCACTTACCGAGGGCACGAAAATGGCTGCTGTTATGGAGGAAACTTCGCTGAACTGTAAGTTTAGGCCCCAATGGGTTTTTACATTCCGTTTAGCGATGTTTTCACATAGCGAGGGTTAATCTGGAACGGATTAACCTCGCTATGCGAGGCACCACTGTATATATATATGTATATATGTATGTATGTATGTATGCATATGTATGTGTGTCTGTGTGTGTGTGTGTCTGTGTGTGTGTGTATGTATGCATATGTATGTATGTATGCATATGTGTATGTATGTATGTATGTTTGTGTGTGTGTGTGTATGTGTGTGTATATGTGTGTGTGTATGTGTGTGTGTATCTATGTATATGGATATATGTATATATATGTTATGTATGTATATATAGATATATAGATATATAGTTATAGATATAGATATAGATCTCCTTTTTTAAAATATTGTAATAATTCCTTATTTAGCTTTTAACTTTGTTTCTTTTAATACTGAAAGCTACCTTGGATCTTTAAGGAAAAGGCAGCATATAAATAGTTTAAACAAATAAATAACCTTTCACAGTGAATCTTTCCACTGCTATAATTGGAATATCAAGGGTCAATGGTCATCCCCATTATTACTGATCATTAGTGTACCTAAACTTGTTAGGATTCAAAAGCCATGATGTTATGTTTTTGACAAAAGGACTAGAAAGAAACACATAGCTTTCCCACAAGATTAAAAACACACAGTCTTAGGAATTGCCTTGTGTAGAATCCAGCCATCGGTCTATCTCCTCCAACATTATCAACTCAATAGGGTTCCATTCATGGCCTGAGAGGTATGATTCTCTTCTCCTGTTACTGAGAGATCCCTTGGATTCCCAGGGATCCCTTGTCAGCTTTCTCACTAAACCCAACCCTGCTTAGCTTCTGAAATCAGAAAAGATTGGGTATTGTGAGATAGTGGCTACCAAAGAGTCAGAGAGTGAGCTGTCCCCTCAAGCATCTAATGTAAAGCTAACAGAAGGGAAGGAACAAGCAAGGAAAGCAGTAGTATCAGAATAGGAAATAGGTATTGAACAAGGGAAAGAGCGAGTGACAGAAACACGCACTGAAGAAAAGAAAGGTGATTGCGCAGAGGAGACAGGGATGACCTGAGACAGCCACGAGAGGGAAAGGCAGTTAAACCCCTTAGAAACGACCGAGGGAGAAGAGAAGAAAGAGCTGGTAGTAGTGAGGGAAAAGATAGATGTCTTTCTCTGATGACCGAAGAAGGAAGCTTATCCAAAGAGACGTGGAAAGTGACAGTATTTAATGAAAACATAACAGAGAAACAAGATAAAGAAACCCAGGTATTCTCCATGCCTAGGAAAAGACCGGCAGCAAGTGTAGATGAAGGAAGAGAAAAGATACCTAATAGAGAGAGTGTAAGACCCATAATACCAGGACTAAGTCCCTAGGAATTGACAGCATTAGTCTACCCCAAGGGCAGGGTCCGGAACAATATGTACACCACGTGGATCCAGCCACAGTAGGAGAGAAACCTCCGGAAGGGGGTTAGGGTTAGGGTCCTCAGTGGATATCTCAGACCGCCCACCGATCAAGAGACGTTAGCCAAAACTTATCATGAAAAGATAACAATAATGAGAAATCTCTTATGTGTTTTTGGGAGTGTTCTCCTCCCCAGTTGTCATTACAAAGCTTCGTTGATTTAAACAAAGAAGAAGTTACAAGTTGTGTTAATAAAAGTTCTTTTAGTAACAATCCAGACTCATCTTTTATTTTGCCTGAAGAGGAACAGCCTAAGGTAAATAACGAACCTTCTTACAGTTATGTTTGGGGTGATATGATAATCTCAGGGTAAGATGTTGAGAACATTTCCCGTAATAATTCAGTGGCCACAGAATACAGAATAGCAGACAGTACCTTTATGGTGGGGTTATGTGTCTACATATGAATTTACATATGAATTTACATTGTCAATAAGATACTTAACCGTGCCTGCACATATATCTAGATTGCAATCCTATATTCACCTGTGAGTAAACTTGGTTGTATTCCGTTATCTTAGTTCTCAGTTGATAGGATTATCAAGGGAGGGAGCTGAATCTTGCAGAATTACAGTACTACTAATTCAGGTGAACAATGGCGAACTCAAATATTTATTGATTTAAATTGGTTTGACTCTATATTGGTTTGAGGTTACACCTAGGAGTGTTTGGAAAAACACAAAATGTTCATGCTGAATTGCAAACGAAATGAATTTCTAACATATCTCACCAGCACAGACGGATGTTAGTGAGAACATGCAGGTACTGGCAGACAACAGTACTGATTGCACTAAGGCAGTCTTACCCTTTAACAATTACAAAGAAGAAAATAATATAGTGCTGAGATCATTACCAATGAAATTGTAATCTCTCCTCTTCACCAAAGTCTCAAACACTGCAGAATTAATCTTTGAAAAGAGGCCAGTGGCCATTTAAAGCAAATATGTCTTAATTATTTTATTCTCCCATCTCCTCACTTAGATTAGCATCAAAAGCATAAAAAGAATGTTTCCTGCTGAAATTGTGGGCACTGGAATAGTCATTTTTAATGGAATTAAAGGGGAGGGAGAGTGCTTTTGGACACAAAGGAACTGGATGGAACTCTTTCAACCGCTACATCAATTGCTTGAATAAGATGCAAAAGTATGAAATCCAGGTAGCATCACAGGATAATTAAGCCAGCGGTCTTTCCCAGTGTAATCCTCTGTAGCTCAGAAGGTAATTTTTGTTTGGGGAGTAAGGAACAGGGGAAAAAATATTCCTTAAGGGTGGGAGGTATTAATTATATATAAAGCTGCTGAACATATTGCAAGTCACTACATTTCTGAAACGTCAAAGTAATTCAGTGCACAAAAATAGGACCACTTCGGTGGTTAGGAAATGATTATTTTTGTTTTCCTCTGCAGACAATGTACTGTATACTAGCACAACCATTGCCATCATTGCTACTTGCAGTGTTCAGTTCATCCAACTATATACATGTCTATGCAAAATTAAAAACAGATTGCACTTTCACTCCTTCATGTACTAAGTCCTGAGTACAGAGTCCATGAACTCTGAAATTAACATTTCCCCCTTTTAAATTGGCCACATTTGATCGATACAACATGGATGATCCCAGCATGAATATGACTATGCTGCACCTCCCTGTCATACTGGTGATAAAGAGAAAAAGCCTTGGTGTGAGGGTGGGGATGGAGGGAAAGATGGCAATGCTAATTCAGCACTACTATGGCTGGATAGTAATAACTGTATGCCATCAAGTCAATTATGACTTGAGCAATCCTTTCTAGGGGTTTTAAGGTAAAGAATACTCAGAAGTAGTTTATCATTCCCTTTTTCTGGGGAAATCCCAGGATTGTGAAGCTTGTCTAAGGCCACAGAAGCTGGTTCTTCTGGGATGCACAGTGGGGAACTGAACTCCCAGCTTCTGGGTCCACAGCCAGATACCTAACTCACTGAGAATGGATCCAGAGTGAGATTTTTAAGGTGTAAGCTTCTTTTGTGTCTGTTTCCAGTACTCTGAAGCAGCTTATGAGCCTCTTGAGGATATTGGAAACTGAACACTTTTCCTGACCATATGCAGAGGGTCATAGGAAATGACATTATTTTTAATTGCTAGATTGTCATTGATGCGATGGACTGCACTTATCTGGGCAAGCAAAATTAAGGTGGCTAGGAAAAGAGAGAGGAAGTGAAGGTGATGGCACAAAATGTTTTGTTCAGGAAATGCACACTTTGGCAAGTTTCATCTAAGCAGGAGATTGAGCGAGAGAATGTGGACAAAAATGTAGAGAAGGACAAGAGAATGGGAATGTGAGAGTCTACAATTGGGTATCAAAGCAGATCCAGAAAGTTTATATTCAGAGAGTCAGATCTAACAGAGGGATTATAATGGATAAAATATTTCCTGATCATGTAGTCTAAACAGCCTAACAGAAAAAGCTGCCTTTGTTGTGGTTTGAGTAGATGTTTTATTTATGCATTCCTCCACATGCTCATTTGTTGCTCTGGAACTTTCTACTTGAAGCTATAAAAGAGTAACTTTTTAGATTATTCAGTGAGACTTAATACACACATGTACTGTGTGTGTGCCAGTGATTCCCCTGCTTTCAAAAGCAATAACGTTTATTGTTATATTACTAAGATTCACTGTATGTTCTGTTTTGCAACCAGCCAGCAATATTGGTGGCGTTCCCTAACACTTGTTGATTGATCTAAGAGATGCATTATTCATAAGTAGGAAGGGAAGAACATCCAACTTTGATAGGAACTTTTGACACAGGTCCAACAAATCCTAGTAAATTGAACAAGTTATTTAATATGAAATAAACTTCAGATTAAGGAAGCCCAGCTCTGCACTGTCAATAATTCTGCACTAGCAAGTAGCTTTATCAAATTGTAATTTCCTTTCCTGCTCAGCCATGAATATTTCTGTTAATGGCTTAAATCCTATTGCTTAGCATAGAAAGTTGCAAGTAGAGTAGGTCCATTGAATCCATGCAGCTTATAGAGAACTTGATTCACCAAATCTCCATTGATTAGTGAACCTACTCTAGGTGCAACTTACTGTGTTAGGCAACAGGATTTCAGCCAATGTCTGTCATCTAAAAGTGGGTGCTTCACAGGGATTGTCTGAAACAGAAAAAAATAGGGAAACAAATATGATTGGCTCAATACTGATAGTTCAATTGATCTCCATTCCACTAACTTATTTTTTTAATCATTCATTAAAAGTTTGATATTTCCTTTTTGGTTGTATAAAAGACCTGATATGCTGGCCTATTTGAATCATTAATTTTAAGTCCTGAGCAGGAATGTCCAAACATTGGTTGGAATGAAGTAAAACGATGTCATATCCAAAAAATGTTACAGGTGGTGATTATTATCAATTTAATCTCCCTTATCTAATTAAGATGGCTAGGTGTTTGAAGGTTTTGGCAAATAGAAGAGGAGAGAGAAGCCAACTTTTCTCAGCCCTTCTCAATATGTCAATTGGTGAAGGATCCATTATATTGGCATTAATATAGCATGAGAGCTTTTTCATCTAGTGCCAAAATGGCCACTTTTCCCCCCAATACAGATGATAATCTACAATGTTTAGTACTTTTCAGATGGTCTGTCATTTGTCTGTCTAGCATGATGCCAGTTGGGTCAGGTAGAATACAGTCTATATGGAATTGTTTAATTTGGCATACTAATATTGTGGAGAAAAACTTCTGTTCTTGGTTCAAAAGTGTTACTAGCTGATATGCCTC
This sequence comes from Pogona vitticeps, assembly GCF_051106095.1. NCBI lineage: Eukaryota > Metazoa > Chordata > Lepidosauria > Squamata > Agamidae > Pogona > Pogona vitticeps. The sequence continues at coordinate 261,194,061 of NC_135784.1, forward strand.
TGGGTTAGGATTATCTGAATCTACGTTGGGGGCCATCACCATTCTGGACAGTTTTAAGCTATCAGATATCTCCTTCCTCACCACAATTTCATCAAGGACCTGTTGCTCCTTGATGAACACCATTAAGCATTTTGTAATAAGAGTTTGGGGTGCCATCAATGCCTGAAGCCTTTTGTAGTTTAAGCACAGTAGTTACCTATTTGTTCTTTTCACTTGCAACTGGGGAGCTTAGCTCTCTGATATCGACAGATCTCTTTTTACATTTAGCTTATGTATAAATGCCTCTGCATTGAGGAAGGAGACAGTTTCAGATTTAGCAAGGTCAGCATACAATTGTGTAAACACTTCATTGATTTTCTTAGGTCAATGTTAGACAACCTTGTTTATCTCTAATAACTGATATATTACATTTATTAATCCTTTTCATAAGTGCTGATGAAAGCCATTTAGCATTTCTCTCTCCAAAGTCATAGTAGTGTATTTGTCTTATCCATTGGAGTTTTGCTTTCACTTTCATAAGCTCTGATAATATTTTCCTTCCCCCTATCTATTTGTGTTTATCTGCCAAAAACCACATTATTTTGGAGACATCACCCATAGCTTTCTTTTTGTTTATGATTGCCTTTAACTGTTGTTTAGAAGTGCCTTCAGGGTATCCCATAGCAACCTGTCCAGAGTGCCCAGTGCACCGTTTTCCATATAAGTATTTGTGGCCATTTATTTAATTTCCTCTTCAAATGGTTTTCTCAGTAATAGGGGTGCATTTGTCATGATACCAGTTCAGCCCCTCTGATAGCCATTTAGCTATTCTACCCTTCTTTTTCTTGTGATGGGGAGACTCAAGGAAGTGATAATGATGAGAGTCTGTTGAGCATAATCAGAAATTACTTTCCTATTCCCTAAACGTTCTAGCTCTCTCTAGGCTGACAATGCCTCTGGGGAGTTTAACTCAAAAAGTTATGCAGCCATTACCTCCATTTATCATTTACCTGAAAATAAGAAGCGCAGTGAGGCCAAGGTACCCAGACTCAAAATCCAACCAACAGCTGGGAAGAAATTTATGTATTTCATCAAAAGAAAAAGAAAAGAAAAAAACAGCTACAAAAGGTAAAAAGGTGAAAATTCTACTCATTTACTCAAAATGGATTTCTCAGGATTATGGAGCAGCAACTCAAAACAGACACAGGACATTTCTAAAGAAAGTTCACACTATAAAATAAGAATATCCCATTCTAACCTCTTCTATAATGCCTAAGCACAGTAGGGTAACAAGGATGAAGTCTACTTGTGAGTCACAGGGAGACAAAAGGTTCTTCCCTGTAGAGGACCCTAAGACTCAGAGAAACTAGCATGACTGATTTCCTTTTATACAAGTTAAAGACCATTTTGGACACTTAATTACTTTTCATTCCTAGTAATCTCTTTTTACGTCTTATTAGGACAATGGGTAGTTTTCTCAATAGCTCTTCTTCCCAGATCCCAAATTAATATAACCCTTAGACAGGATGGGACTGACTCTGAGATGGCACACATCAAAGGCTGCTTTTGAAAACATGAAAGCATTACTCTTTTACCTTACCCTGCCTTATAAATGAATTGAGGGACAGTTCCAAATTTAGCAAGGTCAGCATATAATTGTTACTCTGTTTCAGCCTGAAATATTCTTCTGGTACCAAATAACATAGCAATGCCAGCTTCTACTTTGAGATATCCTTCTGGTAAAAAGTAGCATAGGATTGTCAAATATTTCTTCCAGTTTGAAATGTTTATAACGGGAAGGCAGAAGTGGAAATTTTCCTTCATACGCTGACCCTTCCATTTGTCCTCACAGTTCATATAAGTCCATAAGGTTAAGCAAAGGTGAAAGTAATATTTTCCATATGGACTATTTTCCAAATACTCAATTTCTTCACAGCATTAAGCTGTCAGATTCTGAGAAGCAATGTCTGGGAAGGAAACTTTCACACTGTGGATGAGGGTGTATGGTCTGAGACTAAATTTGATGTATTGTTGTATCTAAGATGCACCCCTATATCTTTAGAAACAAAAAGGGTGTCCAGTTTCAGAGTATGCAGAATGTTGTGCCAAAAAGAGTAAGTATTTCTCTGTATGGTATTATTCTTATCAAATAGTGAGAAGATCATATTTTAAAGCAGATTGAACTGTGGTGAATTGTTTGTTTCCCCCTAAATTGGAGATCTCTAAGAAAGCTCTCTAACCTACAATTAAAATTCAACATGGTATCCTGTCTATAATCAATCCACCCGTATTAAATGTATGCAACCTACATAATATTTCAGACATAAATTTAACCTGCTGTCTATCCAAGGTATGGAAAGTATCTATGGTGACTTCCCTGTCATCCATTTTACCTTCAGCAAAGATGTATCTACCTGCCTAATCCTGAAGTACTTCATTTAAGTTGACAGGATCTGGAAAGACTCTCCATGATTAGGAAGAGCCCAAAGTATTGTCTGCTTTCCCAGGCTAGTATATGTTAAAACCCTACTAAATTATCCTATCTGTGCTTCTCCTGAAGGAGAATAATATCTGGGATGTCTAAGGATATGACTTTAAGGATGCTGTAAAAATCAAGTACTGTACCTGGGGCATTCACATTAAAATACATTAAAAGGCCGAACTCCTAGTAGTATACCTTTATGCTATGCAACTAGGATGTCATTATTAATTCAATTCAATTCAGTTCAAAGGTTCCTATTCCCACCTTCAGTTTTCAAGCCTCCATAAGGCTCACATTTGATTTTGGGGAATCCCAAAAGCCTTGAGATTTGCAGGGGGGGAAGGATTTAACACCTAAAAATAGCCACTGGTGGTCCCACCTCTTGCCTCTGATCCAGTGGTGATTTTTGGCTTTTAAAGACTCTCTCACATAAACAACCTGAGGCTCCCAAAAGCTTCCCCAGGTCAAAAGGGAGCCCTAAGGAACCTCAACCTGAAGGTGGATGCATAAAAAAAGTAAATTAAATTATCATCATCCTAGTTAAGTGGCACAAAGTTGTGCCAACAAGATTTCAGTCGGTAATTTAAATTTATTATCAAGCAAAATGTCTCTTCAAAGTCTCTTCGGTTAGAAGGGTGTCTAGGGATGGACAGCATTGGAGAACATCAGGATATTATGCCCTGTCCATAATTACAAGAAACTAGCAACGAGACAAAAGCTATGTCTGCTGGTCCTAGTCTCCTCCTCTACGTTTATACATCTTAATCTGACAGATTAGGTCTTTGAATCTTGTAAGAATCTTGCACCCCATGTGGAAGCTTCTTTATGTACATGTGCATGTCCCATTTCTCTCCTCATGCAATTAACATCACATGTGTGTGTGTGGGGGGGAAACAGGGCAACACTTGCTGAAATGTCTCAGTAATCATCACATCTCTGGCACCCATTGGGGTATTTTGAGAAATAATGCTTACAACATGAAGCTGCTGAATTTGTGTAGCCTCTCCACAGTTTGGTTTCTAAAATACCCACGTTTCCAAATCCAGAATGTGTACATCCTGCAAGGCCAGTCCTATGATTAGGCACAGTGAGGCAATCACCTCAGATAGCAGATGCTCAAGGGAATAAGGTTGTTCAAGAGGCACTAGAAGACACAGCTGTGTGTGCCTGAAGGCCTGTTGTGATCCCCTAAGCTATTTTACAGCTGTCTGATGCAGCAGAGGGCACTGTGCCATCAGTAGTATAAAATATTATTTCAGGATTCAACTGCCAGCCCTGTTGGCATTTACATATAAAATTATGAGATCCATAATCTTAGTCCTTCATCTCAAGGGTGTACCCTATCTATACAGTGCTCACTAGCCTTCTGTATGGGGAGTGCAGCTATAACAGGAATAGTTGAAGTATGAGGATTGGAGACTGACAGGTTTGCTGCTATGTCCTTCAGTCTATACAAATCATGTGTGTAACTGCACTTAAATAATTTGGGTTGTCTGGGAGCAGAGCTGAGGGCACTGAGCCCATATTTTGAATCACTGTTATGCCAGCTCTTCTATAAGACCAATGTGGGACTTGTATCTTTCCAATCTGCAATTAACTAAGCCTTTCAAAACTGTATGTGAGATTTCTCATATCTACTATATAACCATTGGGCATTGGTTCTTAATTACAAACTTCCCCATAATCTCATTTTTCATTAGTTTGGAAATGAACCTTCTGAAATCATTATTATACTCTTTGACAGTCAGTCCTCCATTCTGATGGTGGATATATACAATTATTATTGCCTAAACATGTCCTTCCTGACATTCTGCAAGAGAACACACTAAAGCAAATTTGTACTACATTTTTATGAGTTACCACACTATTCTATCTGAGGATTGGTTAATTAAAGATTTTATGACACACTAAAAGATACAAAGCAGAGTAAACAATGTACCACACAAAATTAAAGACAGCATAAACCCACACCGGTCCCATGATCCTTCTCTTGCATCTGCTAGAAAATGCATCTAACAATTATTCCATTCTGCTCACAGTGACTGCACAATGACCTTGGTCAGCAGTTTCAAGAGTAATGCATCAATATATGATGAAATTTATGAATTGGTGTTTGTGACTCAGACCATCTTTTGGTTATAAACAACCATTTATTAATCTCTGCTATGGTAGTCATTCATTAGGATGCATTGTACATAGTAGTAAGTGAGGGTGGGAAACTGATGGATTAATTCTGCCAGTTTTTCCTCTGCTTAGCATTTTTCCCAACTATACCTAAAGATCTGGGACAAGATATATTTATTGCATCTAAAGTATTTTCTACTCAAGTGAAATTAAGACAACTTATCAAACATGTTGCCTATGTTGTAATTAACATCTTGTTACAGCTTGATGTTTTCCTCTATGTTATGGAACATAAGGATTTTTTGTTATTATTATTTGCTAATACTACCAGTCAGTGTATCAGCAAATAAGCAGAAAGTCTAGGTGAAGAAAAGCAGTGAAGTGCAAAATGAGTTCACAGCACAGAAATAACATGGGAAACAATGTGGTGTGTTGGGAATACAGAGGTCAAGGTAACTCAAGCACCACACACATTATTCTAAGGGCTTTTTCTTCATGAGCTAGATATGTCCATGCAGTTCTCCACTATAGAAATCTCATGCAGTAACAAGGGTGAAGACATAAACAGTGAGTTCTTAAACTGAGACATTTATATACAGTTAGATTCAGATGAGAAAGACCTTCATTCAACTACCTATGGAAGTAAACAATGTTTTATTTGTCAGATTACAAGGGTAGATGACATTTTAAAGATGTTATCAGCTTATATCAATAGCGCAGGTTAATTCTTCAGAATTTTTGATTGGTTCTTGAATTTTTGTAAACCATCTTGACAAAAGGCAGTGTTACAATAGGAGGGGAGGGAAGAAGGGAAGGGGAAGATAAAGAAAGAAAGAAAGAAAGAAAGAAAGAAAGAAAGAAAGAAAGAAAGAAAGAAAGAAAGAAAGAAAGAAGGAAGGAAGGAAGGAAGGAAGGAAGGAAGGAAGGAAGGAAGGAAGGAAGGAAGGAAGGAAGGAAGGAAGGAAGGAAGGAAGGAAGGAAGGAAAGAAAGAAAGAAAGAAAGAAGGAAGGAAGGAAGGAAGGAAGGAAGGAAGGAAGGAAGGAAGGAAGGAAGGAAGGAAGGAAGGAAGGAAGGAAGGAAGGAAGGAAGGAGAGTATACACCCTGGTCACCCTTTAGGCTCACATAATAACCAGTTACTATCTCTCAATCTAACTTTCCTCATGAGGCTGTTTTGAGTATAAACTGAAGTGGAAGGGAATCAATGTACTGTACTGTATTCCAAAGCCCTTTAGAAAAGATAGGATACAGATGCAATAAATAGGCAGCACAGCAGATGGACTTGCCCCAATATGGCTTTAAAAGGATGTACAGTATGGCTATATAAGTGAAAGTGAAAGCTGCAATGCTATGACAGCAATAAGGACCAGAATATTAGCTGAAGTCTTGCAGTTCACTTCAAAACAAAAGAACATTACCGCATTTTTTGCTTATCTATCCTAACCATTTCTCGTGCACCCAGGCCATCTCAGCTTAAAATCTGTGGCTACTGGCCTGATATGTCACCTTGGTGGCCTGTTGAGATCAAAAAATGGCTCATGTATTTATACATAAACAAAATAAATTAATAAAACCCCACATTCTCTTCAAGGTGAACCTATATTGTGCAGGTCAGACTATAATTTATTTCTTCCAAGAGAGGGTCAGATGGCAAAGGCCAGATGTTTAGTAGTTATAAATCAATATGACTTTTGATGTGCATTATGTTGATTAACTCCATCAATATTACTAAAGATATAGCTATTTATCCACGTGTTGAGACTTGAAGGAATAATGGCTCGAACCTGTATATGTTGTTTAGTTCCTGCTATGCAAATAGTCACATTGCTTTGCTATCAAATACTGAAATTCATCCGTTTGTTTGGAATGTGTATCTCTTGTATAATTGCAGTTAGTGCCACAGTTTCTGGTTCTTAAGCTAATAAATAGTCTGTCAGAAGCCAATAATGGTGAACTATTTTGCTGGGTATGTTCCATGCAGCTAACCAGGAGATGTCTCAATTCCACCATAAACAAGAAGGCCCCATGGAATTGAGTTGAGATGGGCACAAACCACCCCTACGTCTGCCCTACGTCTTGTAGGAGCTGTTTCTGAGTGGGTGGCAGCCAATAAACTAATCAGCATGAACCACTGAAACAGCAGTTTGTGCCCATCTCTTCGTATCTTAACAGATAATAATAATAATAATAATAATAATAATAATAATAATAATAATAATAATAATAATAATAATAATAATAATAATAATAATAATAATAATAATAATAATAATAATAATAATAATAATAATTTATTGTCATTGTAAGTATATACACAGTATACGCATACAACGAAATTCACAGACACCCAGAGACCAGACACATGCACACACATAACATTCCCCAAACACTCCCCACCCACTAGAAGTCCCCCACTAAAAATACAAACATCTACACCTTACAATAAATGCTTATACAAATGCTTAGTGCAACTGCAAGTCTCAGTTGAGGAAAAAACGATTTTATTACAGATAATGCCACAACATAATTTCCACCTACATACTGATACAGTGGGGGGAAGTGTAATTTGTGCACTGTGGCAGCCTCAGATTAGAAAATGTGTGTTTCCCCATGTATGTCTCTGTGGTTCTTGCCTATGAATAGTAAATCCAGAGACAAGGAATCATAGGATAGGGTATGGCAGAATGGATGCACTTATTGGAGGCAGAACATACTGGAGGATGGGTTTGCTTAATCCAACTGAGTCCACTAAGGCAATGAGTCTGGCCTGCAGCCCAGTTAGTGATAAGTCAGCCTTACATTTAATCATGGTCTCCATCGACTTGCATAAAGGCTGTGCCCCAGAAGCAGTGTTCAGGGATTCGTCCTGCACCTTCAAAACAGTCCCCATGGCATGTGGGAAAGCATCTGAGGCTTTGGAGAATGGAAACTGCACCTCAGAGATGAAGCAATGTTGCTCTTGCCTGGAGCAGTCCAACGTGAAGCAGTCCCTTCTACACAGCACCAGTAAGTGCTCTGAAGCACTGGCTTTCCCTGTGTGCACACACCCAAATGGACCTTGCACACACCCAAATGGACTTTGAGACTGAATGTGGCTGATGCACATATGAAGGTACAGGGGTTCTCAAAACACATCTATTAGATGAATCTCTCATATCATCAACACGAGCAAATCCGTTTCATAAACTTAAATGCAAGAAATCAACATTAATCTCCTCACCATAGATGAACATTTCTGAAGATTTTTTAAAAAATGATTCCCGAACAAAAGACTTGAAAAAGTGGGGGGAAAAGGTGCAATATTTCATGAGTGGAACCCTTTAAAAGCATACCGTTGATTTATTGCTGTGATCTACTCTTTAAATCATGAACAAGAACGATTAAACACCCATTCCTAAGGGCACATTTTTATTATAAACAGATGGATTCCTACTGGGGACTCTTATTTTTCATGAAATATGGGTTCTTCCTTTCTTTATTCATTAGATATCTGTTGGGACCTGGAGTGGGTCATTTGAAGGTCTAATCTCTTATTCTTGGTTGCTATTGTCATCATCTCCCGCTTTCATTGTTGTATTTTTGTCTCTCTTGATTATGATTATTCTTCCTGTGTAAACACAAGATTTTTTTTCTGCATACATGATCTTGGAAGCATCCTTCCCATGTTGTGATAATAAAAAATTCCCTCCCAAAATAAGAGGATATTTGATCCCCAACCTCATTTTTCAAGCTTGTTTCATGGCATTTCAAATTTTTAAGTAAACAAAAAGTCCGATTTTTCACAGTGACAGCAAAAAGCAGTGATGTATGAACCTGCAACGGGTAACGGCTTATCCCTGATTATATTTGAAGACGCCTCCATGTATTTTTAAAGTAAGGTGAAATCATTTGTTTTGCTACATTGTAGATATGTAGGAGAGCCAGCATATCCTATAATTTTACAACATTCATTTCTTAGAAGATTTCCCCCCCCCCATATAAGTAGAATTCATGGTGCTGTCATGATATAGCTTCAGAAATTATGGTCTCTATGAGTTATTTCCATAATTAACCCAACAAATAGTAGTCATTTATCATATGATTTATAATGTGATATATACTATAGGTGTGCGTGTGTGTTTAACATGTTTTAGTTCTACAGAGTGTTTTGTTTACTTAAATATCTGTTGATGAACTGTGCAAACAATTATACAAGATGAGTCTCTTCTTATTCACAGTTACATAACAGACAACATGAGTAATAACAACAACAAAAGGCTACAGTTTATGCATCCAAGTTCTTGGCAACAGCACCAGTACAGAAGTTGCTTGTAGAATTGCAAAGTTCAAATGTCCTTTGGAATTCAAATTGAGACAAAAACCCAACTGGATTGGGTATCCATAACATAAGAAGAATCAGCTCCACTTGAAGAATCTTCAACACCCTAGACTAATTGGGCAAGAGCGTTAGCAGTCTAAGTGGCATCATTAACTCTGGCCTTTTCAGCACGCTTTCTGGTTCAAATCTCCTACTCACAGCCCTGCTCTTTCTTAGTCCCACCCCTTTGGACTGAACCAATATTTCATAGGGTTTCACAAGCTGCTATTTTTATTTTCAGCCATACTGTATCCTTCCACTCAATGTGCAATCCAAAGTCAAAGATATGTTGGCTGTAGTGGATTTGGAATAAGCAGAAGCCTCTTGTATGAGGATAACTGTTCTTGTGGCAACATAATCCTCTTGTGCCAACTGACCTCAATTCTGCCAGCATATCTGGAACCACTGGCATGACCTCTGTGCTGGCTGAGATCAGCTGATAGAAAAATCTAAGAAAAAGGCAGAGCAGGAGAGGGAAAGAGAGGAGCAGCTTAAGAGTTTGCATGCTTGGCTCACATGCAGAACCACAGATACAAACACAAAGGTTTCTCTTCTTCAGACATGCCATCTTTATGTGAGGAGAGTGATAACAGATGGAGGCCAAGTTGTCCATGTTTCCTTCACTGTACACATTGCGCACAAGTTTATCACTTCCCAAATAGAGTTCTTTTCTGCTAAATCTGAGACTCGACAAGAAAAGCCAAGTTGTTTAGGTAGAAAATAGCAGGGGAAGCAAACTGAGGCATCAATTCATTAAGTTACAACACTCTTATGCTGAGCCCCCTGAACAGAAATAATACAAGAGAGAGAAAAAGACTGATCACATTCCATTCCAATTCATTGTGTCATGCTGCATTGGACTTACTTTTTGCCTCTGTGCACATTGGCAAATGCACATTATTTTGGCTTAAATGTGATTGCTTCATTAGCTACTGCATTTTTTTTGTATTTGTTCTTTGGTAACTGAATGAATGCCTTCTGACCTGTAAGTCTCTTCTTCCAGCACTTTCTCTTGCTTCCGTTTTGGATTGTTTCATCAAATGGTTGTTGGGGCACATACTAGTCGGAAGTGATTTGCCTTTGTTGTTTTATGTACAGTCCTAATAATAGTGTACATTTTGCTGGCCTTAACTATGAAAGATCCTTCATGTCTTAACAACCATCACCTTTTATTATTGCTGCTACTCAGTCCTTTAGGAGTTTCTCTGCTCCCCCCCCCCCTTTCGCCACCAGAACTAGCCATTCTTTCTATGTGTAACCGGTTTTCCTGGAAATGATGAATGTTTTTCAGTGTGGTGTCTCTGCTACAACTATTCTACTCTAATTTACCTTGCCAGGAGTGCAGATTTGTAACTGAGTCTGACCTCCTGGTGGCACTGCTTTCTATTTCCCTGAAATATTCAAACCCTCTCACCTCTTTAAAGTGTGCATACATGACAGGGATGTTTGTGTGTAAATATGCCTAAAATGGGCCTTTAAAAGTGTTTGAGTGTGTTTTTAATATATACACATATTAGTGGTAATCATTTTTCAAACATTCCTGGTTTTGTATGTATTTTTTTTTCCTACTTGAAATGTGCTGTAAGTTGAAGGATATGGATTTTCTCGGGAAGATATTCTTCATTTCAATGCAACTCTCAGAAGAGTAAAGCTTGAAAATACAATAGTGAAATTTTAAACACATTAAGTTTCCTTGCTATTGCCCTCTGTCAGCACCTTGACATAATATTTTCTAAGTCCCATTTGCTGTACATTGGGGGAAAATGGTCCTGATACATCTCTTAAGTTGGAGAAGAACCAGCATCTTGTGCATCAGAGATCTCATAGATGCTGAAGGGTATTCTTCTTTTGTGTGAGTTCTGCTCAAGTCACATCTCCTTCCCTGACAAGTTCTCCAGAAACATAAAGACTTTATGTGGGGCAATTCCTGTAGGTAGAGTAAAACCCGGAAGCTACTTGGCTTCTTAAGAAATAATTTTTACTACTTAACAGTACATTTCAGTTCAGGTTGGAGCAGTGTGATGTGAAACAGATGAGCAGAAATAGTGCTTGATGTATCTGTTGTTACTTCAGGTGGAAGATGTCATGTTTGGCTGCTTTCCCCTCCACATAAAATTCTCTTATATCCACAAAATGATCATGACATAGGAAAAGATAACCAACAGCCTTCTTTCTGACCCACTTGGTTATGCATGAATAAGGAACATATGTGTTGTAAGCAGACTCAAACACTCAATACCACAACTACAGTCTGAAGTGAAATTGCCATGAAATATTGCCCCCCTTGCCCCAGAATAATGACACGAGACCAGAATTGTGGATTAAACATGGGCCACACTTTATTGAAATGATCAATGTTGCCATTCCTTTGGCAAAGGTGGGTCCTGCCGTAGTGCAGAATCAGGTTTAAAGAGAAAAGTCGAAATGGACCCATTAAACAAACAAATGGGCGAGTCCCTGGCCCAAATTTACGCAGCCATGAAGACAGCGAGAAACCCAGGCGACCCAAATTTGACCACCCCCGGACCTCCAGCTGCCCTCTCCATGTTGACTGTTGGTCCAGGGTGTGGCCCCAGTGCATCTCCCCCCCCCAAAGCACTGTAATCGCACAATCTTCAGCGCTGGGAGTTCAGATGACCTATACATTACCTGAGATTGCTATGGGGCTCACCAAAAAAAAAAAAAAAGTTTTTTCCGCACTACCTGCCACAGCTTTGGGACTAGCCATGCTAAGTCCCATGCCCGCCATTGAGCTCACCAAGCTCCAAAAGTAGCCCCCCCCTTGATGTCTTCCAAAAAGACATCCAAAGCTCATTCAGATGGATGTACGCCATCGGATCAAAAAAACCTCAGGCCTATCTGTGGATCCTCTGGAGACCAATAACCGATCCAGGCTGCTGCAGACAGCTCTGCAGACTATCCTGCTAACACTCCTTTGTGCAGTGTTAGTGGGCCAAAAAATGCCTCACATCTCTTCATGTCAGCCTAGGGATGATCATCGACCATACAATGCTCATAGCAGGGTACGGTGCCATCACTGATCGGAAAACTCAGGCCTATCCATGGATCCTCTGGTGACCAATCACCAATCCAGGCCGCATTAAACAAACAAACAGACAGCTCTGCAGACCACCCTGCTAATACTCTTTCATCCAGTGTTAGCAGGCCAAAAATTGCCTCACCTCCCTTCATGCTGGCTGACGGATGATCATTGACCATACAATGTCCACAGCAGGGTACGTAACCCTCAACCATGTGGCATCACAAATCGCATCAAGGATCAGGCCATTCTGCAGATCCTGGTCAGGTCATTACCACCCAAGTGTATCAACACATCTGGGGGATGTTGACCAAAGGCAGCCGCATGGCAAAGTTGGCCTCACAGAATCCCATGGCGTCCCTTCTATTCAATAAGGGCTCTACCGCCAAGTCCAAGACTGCTCCCCCATGGGGACATGGCAGCATACTGGGCTGCCCAAAAAACATAGCTGCAGCCAAGGTTGTGGCCACTGACGGGTCTATGGACTTTGAGCAGCAAGGTAGGCTCTTTGCCCTCCACCCCAGATCACGTGACACTTTTCACGTGACTTGCAAGTAGGTGGGGGAACAGCAAGATTACTTAAGGGGAGTTCCCCCCTCACTCTGCACTCTTCTTTTTGGGGTAACCGAATAAGAGAGAGTGAGAGCTTTGCTGGCTATGCCCTGAGCTGTTTCAGTGGAGTTTCAAGCACTTCTAAAGGAGGGGAGGGGAGCATCGGCTCCCTCCCAGGGTTGTTATCATTTCTAATTGCATGCCATAATTTGTGTTTATTTACAGAAGTTTGGGTGTAAGGTCTGGCCTTATCCTTCCATGGTTACAGCACACAAACCCTTCTCGGCCAAATTCTGGAGATCAATGGACAGCGGTTATTTAAATGGAAAGCTGCCCAATGGTCAGGATTCTTGCCTTGGAGCATGGCAGGCAGTTCATCCCCACCTGGTTCATCCGGGGTGGAACTACAAGGGCATTTGTACAAGAGATCATGCTATTAGACATGAGTGTGCCACCTATGGAGGTCAGCACGCTAACTCATTAAGTTTGAGCTGGCGCCTAATGCCAAAACTAAGGCACAGGAAGCAGTTTAAAGCCTAACAGCAACTGGGATAATCCTGGAAAAGGGACCCAGCCCAATAAGGGATAGGAACCCAAGAAGATGCCAGGTGTACTTTCTGCACTGACTCTGTGAGGCTATGAAGGAGTTACATCGACAGCTGCACAAGGGAACAGGGCTTCACCAGAAGCAAGAAAGATCTATTAATTTAGAGTCAGTTTTTACCAGAATTAAAGGGAATCCCCTTTTGAGAGACAAAGTGAGCTGATAACAAATACCAGGAGCTTGCGGATGTGGCAGGATCCATAAGATAGGAACTCATTATGGACGAAGGCGGTGGGCTGGCACTTGACATGACGTTTGGCAGCAGGACAGCATTACTAGAGATTGACATTCTAGAATTCCCCCAATACAGGCCAAAATTTAGATAGGGGCCTAAGATTGGCCGAGCTCACTAGTATGATGTGGCGTAACAATCAAACAGCTGTTTCCATGACAAACAGACTTACATCACATCTGGAACAGGTTACAATACTGGCTAGGGCATCCATATTTGTGCACTGCAGTGTAACAGTCTAGTGCATGCATGACATGTACCAGCTTTATGAAGTTGGAATTTGAGGAAATAGTCGACCTGGAGCCGGTTTTGATGGCACCCGTAGAACATTTACAACCATTTGTAGTGCATTGTAATAGAAAGGGACTGGCACTGGGAACTGTTCAAAGAAGGCGTTCGGCACTGGCCTTTTTAAAACAACTCACCGTAGAGCAACATGACATCGGAACAATCGCCCTGTGAAAGCCCCTCAGCCAGAGTTAAAGGTTAGAGAACAGGTCCCGGGTTATTTCTGTTAACATATTGATAAGTCACCTTTGACAACATATCAGTGCTGAAATTAACCAACTTAGCATTAGACAGAGTCAATATCCTAAGCAAGATTTTGTCTCACATTCATTCAGAATCGATGCAGCCTCCACTGTGACAGCGCTGGGTCATAACACAGGACTAGATCAAGCATCTAGGTTGGTAGTCACCAACTAGTTACTGCATATGTAAGAACACTAAATAATGAGTAGGCAAGGTAACTAATGAGTAAGCAAGGGGCTTAATTTGGTTACATCTTCACAGGCCCCATAGGGTCGATGAGTGAATGCGTATTGCAATTATCAGCCACAACCAGGTATACTGGGCAGGGCTTTGTGCGGGCTAGATCCTCATAGGGGAGCAACTGGGGTCTTGAAGCCAGAGCACACATCTCGGAGAGGGTTGCTCAGCATATTGTGGAGCCAGTTTTAAAATATGAACGCCTATGGCCAGCTCCCACTCAAAGTTAACACGGCACATGGAGTGTTAACCACGAGGTCTGCAGTCTGGTCTGCAGTGGCCTTTGATCGGTGAAGTGTCACAAGAGGGTCCAACTGGATAGACCTGAGTTTTCCTCAAAGTTAACACAGCACATGGGTGTCAAGCGCAAGGTCTGCAATGTAGTCTGCAGCGGCCTTTGATCGGTGAGCGCCACCAGAGAATCCAACTAGATAGGCCTGAGCATTCCTCAATTCCCTGTGGGGGAGTGATTTGGGGCTTGGGGCCCACGCACACATCACTTGGAAAGGGCTGTGTGACATCCAGTAGAACCTGCTATGCAGGCTGACAGTAGTTGGCCATTATCTACCAGACGTATTGGTAGTTCATACTATTGGCAATGATTTGCCCAAACTTCATGGAAAGGCATTGATCCTGGGCATTATTTGTGACTTTAAGTTGTTGATTGAAGGTATCCTTTTATGCGGATCATGTGGTCTCCAATCATTCCTCAGTTAGCCTGATGAAGTTCCGAGAATATTTGAGATGTTAACATGGCCCAGCGGGGCATTAACAGAGAAGTATGCAGATTTGTCTGCAGCGACCTTGGATCGAGAACACCGCCCAAGGAGACTTTCGGGGGGTTCCGGAGAATGGGATGGATACGAAAGACAGACAAACCACAGTACTGCTGAGTAGAGCCCAGGGGATCTCAGCCGGGTCTTGTCTATTCCTTCTTCTCCAAAAGCCACACTCCTTTATTAAGCCAAATAGCCAACACAGACATAACCATGAGATGTACTCAGATTAATCTGGGCTCTAGAAATCTTTGGTAGCGAACATATAAGGCTAATTAATATTCCTCAGCTAGTCTGAACAAGAAACAATGCTTCTAGATAGAAATCAATCATTACTGTTTTATTAATAAAAGTTGTTAAAGTAAAGAAACCAAATGTTTAGTTGGTACATTTTCAATACAAGGCACAGATACTTCCTCCCCCACTCCAGCTAGAAAAATAAAGAAATGAAACTATGCTAACTAATATAAAGGGTAACATAGTCCATCTCACGTGTCCTGGGTTCACAAGCTGATGTAGATGCAATCCAGGTGTTTCCCCTCAGTCCATGGCAGAGGAAACTATTTGTAATCCATGATGGAACACACTCCACTTTCTCTCCTCCTCCGTCGCTTCTTCTTCCCAGAGTTCCCAAGGGCAAGAAACTTCTGGACAGGTCACGCCCCATATTCCCACGAGAGCTACAGAAATGCTTTGGCTACCAGGAATGTTTCTCCTTAGTAACTAGATAAGAGATAGCCGCTGTGGCTCATCTCAGAAACTACACAGAAATCCTAATTTAAAATGGATTCTATTGAGACAGGTTTACCCATAAAAACACATCTCATCACAGGTGATAGGTCACCAAAGGATCCAATTGGGTAAACCTGAATACTTTGGAAAAGATGGAGTCCACCTTTCTGATTTCGGCTTGGAAGTTTTCTTGGAAGACATCAAAGGGGGCCTGCTGGTCGGGCTCAAGTGACACGGTGGTGGGCATGGGACATAGCTTGGCTAGTCCCTATGCTGTGGTTGGTAATGTGGAAAAAACAGGTATTTTGGTGTGTCCCACTGTAATTTCAGGTAAGCCAACAGCGCATCCTACCTCCAGGCACTGCGGATTGTGCTTTTACAGTGCCTGTGGTGGGAAGATGAGCAGGGCCACTTCTGGACCAACAGTCATCAACTAAAGATGTTTATCAGTGGCCGACTGGAGTCCTGCTGTCTTTAAGACCTCTGGAACCTGGGGCCGGGGACTCACTCATTTGTTGTTAAGGGGCATTCCACACCTCTGCCATTTACCCGTTTCTGCACTACAGCAGGCCCCCTCCTTTTGCCAAAGGATGGCAGAATTTGAATTTGAATTTAATTCAATAAAGTGTGGCCTGTATTTAACCCATATCTTTGCCTCACATCTTTATTCCAGGGTTGGGAGGGCAATGATCATGATGTGCTACCTTCTCATCATCGTTATGGCATCTGCAAGATAAAACAAACCAGGCCCCTACCTGGATGTCAGGGGGTGTCTTGCTAATTGGCCTTGGATTGGTGGATGTGAATCTGCACCGTCCCGATAACTACCCAAGCATCTTGTCATTGTAGAGCCACTCCGGTTTCGTCTCCCTTTCCAGTGGCTACTCCTTCACTAATCCTGAGGGTGCCAAAAAGATATTAAGGACGCCACCCTGAATAAAACAACTTCATAATCATCTCTACATATAACCTACCACTGCTTACAAATGCTTTCTACTAGTCCCAGTGATATAGGTACTCTCAAAATTTTAAATCTGATGTTCCATCATTTTCCTAAAGCAGTAGTCTGAAGAATAATTCTGATAACCATGAACTGTAGTGTAGAAAGCCTGCACCAATAATCTACCCTGTAAAGGTCCTGGCCATGTAGGTTCTAAATCAACTAAGTTCCTAAGCTCCTGAAACTCTATACTCACTGCCAAGTACACTTATCATGTCCTTGGTGCTGGGGCCGGTCATATGGTCCTTTCACATCATCACGCCAAATTGCCAAGCCCCCGTGGGAAGAGTCCCCAGGAACACATTGGCTCCTGAATCTAACTCCCTGAAATGCTCGATCTGTCAGTGTGATAATGCATCGACTAAGCAATTATCTACACCTGGTACGTGTCTAGCTTGCACCAGTGTCATAACCCAGTCTGAATGCATGTGAAGTTATTCATTATATAGACCACCATCAGACTGTCACACCAAAACATATGACAGAGTTCACCCATTCCTCTGCCCAAAGCCACAAAAGCAAAGCAAAGCATGCTGTGCTTATATACCGCCCCATAGCACTTCAAGCACTCTCTGGGCGGTTTACAAGTTAATTATGCAGGCTACACATCCCCCCCCCCCAGTGAGCTGGGTACTCATTTTACCGACCTCAGAAGGATAGAAGGCTGAGTCAACCTTGAACCAGCTACCTGGGATTGAACCCCAGGTCGTATTGGGAAAAAACTCCAAGAATGTCAAATCTCTGGTGATTCTCACATGGTGCCACTCCTCCGGCCATTTTCCTATGCACCATCTGTCATTAAAGTAAATTCCAAAACCTAAGAAGCCTGCAGTGTCTGACTGAAATTCAGCCTTAAGTGTCTTGTCTCCTCTCCGAAAGGAAATGCCACTGCCCTCAGTTAGGAACTAACCCCAAACCTTCAAATCTTTTCTTGTACAATACGTAACTCTAGTCCTGTGAAACGGGTGACAGAGCCCTTCCATTGCCTTGCAAAGCCATGCGGAAAGGCGTGACCCGGCACCATGACTCTACAAGCAAAATTTAAATGTCCTACCATCTACTGAAGCTCCCCAGGGACACTTTTTTCTTATGCAACCTCGAGACTACCCTGACCTTAAGGTCAGCCAACATGACATCTGGCAGCCTAGATGTTTGCTGTAATGTGTCCGCTTCAGTGCCCAAGAGCATCAGGGACGTGGTTGGTCCCTCCATTTTTCCTCAACCAGAGGTAAACCTGACTCTTCTGCCATTGAACGAAAGGTATATAGTATGACTTTCCCTCAGACAGGAATCCCACATTTCCTTTTATGACACTGAGGGGCACAGCTGGTGACACCTTCCTGTTCTGTGCAATGCTATGCAAATCTGCTAATGTAATTAACTAACCCATATATTTCTCTTGTAGTTAGGAACTGATTTACATCAGATTACTATTATTAGTTATCCTATTTAATTATACTATGTAAATATTGCTAATGGAAATGAATTGCCTGGGTATTTATTTGTAGCTAAAAACTTATTTATTAAATGATTATTAGTAATTAATCAACTCATGTAATCAATTTTAATTAATTCAGCAATTACTTAATTATCTACTTATTTCATTACAATTATTCTAAAATTAGATCAACAATCCTGTTAAGGAAGAATTGTAATTATCGAATTAATTCAAATTAATTACTTCAAATTGCTATATAATATTTCTCTCTAATTAGACAGTAGGAACCAATGAATTAAGTATGCTGAGGACTACAATTGATGTTATTTTAAAACTGATGCCTCAAAACCAAACCGCGCTTACCCCAACTGTCAAGCACATGGTGCAATTCAAATCTGGGCACCGCCAAACACTCTAACTCTTTTTTTTTTTTGGACTTATATACCGCCTCATAGCGCTACAAGTGCTACAAGGAGGGGGGAAGCAGAGCACCATCACAATGAATTCTAATCAATTAATCAATCAGCAATCCCCTCTCCTTTCTTTCTTTCTTTCTTTCTTTCTTTCTTTCTTTCTTTCTTTCTTTCTTTCTTTCTTTATTTATTTATTTATTTATTTATTTATTTATTTATTTATTTATTTATTTATTTATTTATTCTATAAATGAAAATGCTTCAGGCCAACGAACACCCCCTCAAACATGGGTGGGACCAACTAAGTTAAATCTACTCTTGACTGTAACGAAAGATATTTAAAATAAATCCAATACCAGCTAAACAACTGAGGAGGGAAATCAATCTAATAAATAAAATAATAAAAATAAGCAATTAACTAAGCAAATAAAATTAATCAATTAGAAGGCGCCGCCGAGTGTCTCCCAGCTGATCCGGGCCACTCACAAGCCGCAGCCTGCTGTTTTTAGCTGTATTAATAACATCAAGTTAAAACTTCCGTTCCTTTATGTAATTACTAATTTGATTTATGAATACATTATTATTATTAATGGTAATCAACTAACTTAAGCAATCAAAGTATCTATGAGCAAAAACTCCCTTTAAAGTTAAGGGCTTGAAGGTGCGCGAGCATCCACTCGGCAAGGCCCCAAGCAGCGGCACCAATCCAGCTGACACTGTTCCCTCTGACCCCAAAAGTAAGCATCAATGAATGCGTTCTAAGAGAAAGTAACTTAAACAATCAAACTATTCATGAGCAAAAAACTCCCCTCAAGAGTTACGGGCAAGCGCCTCGAGCAGCGGTGCCAATTCCAGCTGACGCTGTTCCCTCTCAGCCGCAAAAGTAAGTAACATTGGAAGTGTTCTAGGAGCAGATAAGAAAACCAATATTGCCAAATTAAATGCAAGCAAAACGTGGGGGGAGGGTGCCGATGCACCCCCCCTCCAAAATAATGATGCTGCTCAAGCCTGGAAAGGTACCTACACAGCTACAATTAGGGAGCGGGTGGCGGAGCTCCGACCTCTTTGTGCTGCCAGCGAAGGAAGAGGAAGAGGACAGGGGGGAACAGCCCTTAAATAACCTGTTGTTTCCCCTCTCCCACCTAGCTGCTCGCCCAAGACTGAAGAGGTCTCACAACCTCCAAGGAAGAAGGCAAAGGTGAGCCACGCTGCTGAAGGTTGGCTCAGCAGCAGCTCGTTCAGACTCAACACCTTGGTTCCCTATTCATCTGTTTTAGTTCTTAGAAAGGCACAGGGATGGCTTTGATTCATTTTTTTTTACTTCCACAATGGATTAACTGATGGGTTTGGATACCTTAACAATCTTTCATTCACTCATCTCTAACATATATGGGCTTAACAGCTTAACCCATAATGTTGATTTTAAGGATGGATATGATTCCTTGTGTACTTTTAACAATAAATCATTTCCTACAACGAATTGTCTAAGCAACCACTATTTGACAAATGCTTTTTGACAATATTGTTGCATACAGTGGAGTCTCAACTTACGTTCAACTCCACTTACGAATTTTTCGACCTATGGACTTCTCTGGCCGCAAAGTTTCACTTTGACTTGTGGCCAGAGAATTGACCTGCGGATCAGAAGGAGGAGGCGGGGAAAGTGCCAAATTCAAAGCGCCTCCCCCTTCCTGTCCGTAGGCTGCAGGTCTAGGCCTTGAAAGCTCAAAGCTGACAGTGGGCGCTGGGCGGCTTTCAGCTTTCTGGCTTCCAAAGCTGCAAGCGGGGGAGGCGGGGAAAAAGGCAAGAGGCCAGTGGGTCCTCTGGTTACTGGGGACAAGAGGCAAGAGGCCAGTGGGTCCAGCTTTCTAAGCTCTGAAAGCCCAAAGCTGACGGTGGGCACAGAGTGACTTTTGGCTTTCCCTGCCTCCCCCTGTTCGCAGCTTTGGAAGCCGAAAGCCACCCTGTGCCTGCTGTCAGCTTTCGAAGCTTAGAAAGGCAGAGGGCACTGGGGACAGGAGACACCAGTGGGTGCATCTTTCTAAGCCCCGAAAGCTGAAAGCCGATCCACCCAAAAGCCGCTTGTTACATACAGCACTGATGTTACCTGTCTGTCATGGGTTGGAGGGAAAGTTCCATCCTATGGGGAGTGGAAGGCGGGACATCAGGAGGAGGGGCTGTACTGTATATATATGTGGAGTCTGTGTGGAGAGCGGAGGAGGAGCTGAAGGAGAAGCTGAAGAGAAGAAGCTGGTGTGGGAGTCTGTGTGTCAGACAGGGTACTACTGTGTGTCAGTCAGTACCAACCTGATAGGTTCAGGTGTCTGTATGGGTAGCCAGAACTGATAGGTTCAGGGTCTGTGCTTTATTGAAAGGTGTTCTGTGTGAACCAGACTGGTGTATGTATGATTGAGACTAAGCCACGTTACTGTATCTTATTCACTTGATCATTTTATTTTCCCTGTGTGTTATTTAAATAAACCTTATTCCTTTATTTGTTAAAAATCCATCCCTGGTCTGTGTGACTTCTTATAGGGAATGGTTGGTGGCAGCTTAGTGAAACTGTGGCATATCCCAGTAGGTCTGGGGTTGTCACATTGATTGGTGTCCAGCGTGTGGGATACGACTGGTCCAGTTGTCCAGTGGTCCAGCAAAGCCTTGGCAAGTGTGCCCAGAGCAAGGGGGGTCTAGTCAGGGACAATCTGAGAGCGCGTAGGTAATCTTCTAGGCTTACCTCACGGGGAGGTACGCTAGTGGAAGAACGTGTGACCTCAGATTGGTGGGACTAGATTAGGGAGCTCTGAGGCAACCTGTTTTGGCGGGAAAAAGCTGAGGCAAAGCTGAGTGAAGTAGCAGTGATCTAGCTTGTCTGCTGAGAGGCCTAGCAGAGGGGGGTGGACTCTGGCTGGCAACAGTTGCAAGTTAGTGCTGAAAGAACAGCAGCAATCTATAGAAGGCTGGTTCTGAGGCAAAAGAGAAAAAAAAAGTGGTCGCTTTATTTTGAGGCTTGACTTTTGAAAGCAGCCTGTTCTGGGGGGGGGGATTATGCCCTTGACTCGAAGCCAAATGGCAGAAATGGGTGAAGTGAGGGAACCCCAGGTGGACCAAGGTTCTGAGGATGAATTTGGCTCAGTGCAGGATGAGAGCACGGGAGAACAGAACCCAGAACTCAGAAAAATGGTCCTAGCCCAACAGCATGAATATCGAATGAGACAATTGGAAAGGGAGGCCAGAGAAAGAGCTGAAATCAGTCAGGCAGAGGCAGATGCCAAGAAAAGGGAAATAGCCATGAGGATGAAAGGGATGGAACTGAAACACCAAATTAGAATGGTACAATTAGAATTGGATTTCCTAAATAAGTTTATTAACAATTTATCAGTTGAAGAAATGTCAAAGAAAGAAAAGTATGAGGCTCAGGTCAGACAAAGTGAGCAAGATCTTGAAAAATATAATCAGCAAAAAGACATTAAATTAAAAGAAATCAGAGATAAGACTGAAGAAAAAGTAAAAGAGATAAAAGCTAGGGCTGAGGAAGAAATTTTACAGATCAGGGCTGAGTTTGAGGCTAAGCAAAAGGAGCTGGATTTGAGAATAAAAGAGAAGGAATTGCAGCTAGAAAAGAAACCAAAAGAAGGCACACAGGTTAAGGCACAACATCAAAACCTGAATTATTCTGAAGAAAACATGAGGGAAACATGGGACCCTAAGTACTCCAAAGGGTTAGTTCAGAGCCTGCCAAAAATGGGCGGCCATTTTGTTGATAAAACTTCTGGGCAGAGCCAGTCCAGGAACCAGATTTTGGAGGGAAAACCAAAACAAGATGAGAAAGACTCCAAGTACTGCAGAAAATGTTATTTCTGTCAAGGAAAGGGCCATCTAATCTCAGAGTGTGAGAAATGGAAGCAGATAAAGGGAAATTTGCCTCATGATCTGAGTGGAACCAAGCCAAAAGCTGTGTTCTGTGTCCAGAAAGAGCAAAGCTCCTTGTCACTGAGGGAGCCTGTTGCCATGGCTACTCAATCTGGAACAGTTACATCTGCTGATCAGGCTGAGGAAAATGGTCCTCTGGTGGAGGTCAAGAGCTGCTTACTAGTGAGAACAGATTCACAGTTGTTTGAAACCGCAGGGGTGGACGTAGGAATACTTGACCATCAGTATAGGGGGCTAAGGGATACTTGTTCCCAGGTGACCCTGTGCCATCCGGATATTATTCCTAGGGAGTATATAATCCCAAATGAGAGCATAAAGGTGGCAGGGATTGAGGGGCAGGTGATCTCACTGCCAGTAGCTGAGGTACCGGTGAACTTTCAAGGCTGGAGGGGAGTTTGGTGGCTAGCGATTTCATCGACTCTGCCAGCAGCCGTGCTCGTGGGAAATGACCTGGCTGAACATGTGAAACGGGTGCTAGTGATTACACGTTCACAAGCCACCACGGGGACAGTTCAGGGGGGTACTGATGAGCCCGAGACGGAAGCAGAGGGGAGTTCAGAAGCTGTGGTGGAAACCTTAACCACAGACAGCAGATTTGGCCAAGAGCAAAAGGCAGACGCCACTCTCCAAAAGTGTTTTGAACAGGTGACAGACGCCCAGCTAACACCTGAAACCCCAGTGAGATTTCGAGAGGAAAAGGGGATTTTATATAGAGAGACCCTGAGGAATATCTCAAAAGGGGGAGATGGGATCAGAAGTCAGCTAGTGGTACCTGAAAAGTATCGCCCCATGATCTTACAAAGGGGGCACTCTGACATGTTTGCTGTGCACTTAGGGGTGAACAAAACACAGCAGAGAATCACACAGAATTTTTACTGGCCTGAAATAGGGAAGCAGATCAAGGAGTTCTGTAAACAATGTGATGTGTGTCAGAGGCAGGGGAATAACCGTGACAGGACCAAAGCAAAGTTGTGCCCTTTGCCTGTGATTGACACTCCGTTCAAATGTATAGGGGTGGATATTGTGGGACCTTTGCCCAAGGCCACAAAGAGGGGGAACAGGTTCATTCTCACCATTGTGGACCATGCCACGAGGTACCCTGAAGCCATTCCCTTGACTAAAATTGAAACTAACACAGTGGCAGATGCCTTGGTGGGGTATATGTCCAGGATGGGATTCGCCTCAGAAATAATCACAGATTTGGGCGCATCGTTTACATCGAAGCTCATGAAACGGTTATGGCAAATCTGTGGAATTAAATACAAGGAAACCACTGCCTATCACCCTGAAAGTAATGGGTTAACGGAGAAGTTCAATGGGACTCTGATGCGCATGATTAGGGCTTACTTGGCAGAGAATCCAAACAATTGGGACCAGAAGCTGCAATCCCTTTTGTTTGCTTATCGATCAGTGCCACAAGCCAGTACCGGGTTCAGTCCGTTTGAACTTTTGTTTGGGAGAAGGGTGAAAGGGCCCCTTGATTTAATCAAACAAGAGTGGGAGCAGATCACCCAGGATGACCCACAAGATGTTGTGATATATATAGACTCTTTAAGGAATGACCTAAAGAGAAACCTAGAGCTAGCAGCAGAGACCCTGCAAGCTCAAAAGGTCTGAAAGAAAACTTGGGATGACCAGGAAGGCAGGGAGAGGCACTTTAACCCAGGAGAGGAAGTGCTGTGGCCTAGGCCCTGCAAAGAGAGCAAGTGTCAGCTGGGTATCCCAGAAACAAAATATTTGGGTCACATGGTAGGGGGAGGAGTGATCAAACCCCTAGAGGCCAAGATAGAAGCAGTTCGTGATTGGCCCAGACCCAACACCAAGAAAAAAGTTAAATCATTTCTTGGGTTGGTGGGCTACTACAGAAAGTTCATTCCAAGGTTTAGCGAGATTGCGGCTCCGCTGACCGATCTGACGAGGAAGAAGACTGATGACCGCATCCCGTGGACCAGCGACTGTGAGGAGGCGTTCCAGAGGTTGAAGGAGGCCCTCATCAACTATCCAGTGCTGCGTGCTCCAGACTTCGACCGGGAGTTCATCATCTACACCGATGCGTCTAACAGCGGGGTAGGAGCAGTTCTTTGCCAGGAGGATGAGAATGGTGACCAGCATCCAGTGTCCTACCTGAGTAGGAAACTCCAGAAAGGTGAGAGACATTTGGCAACCGTGGAAAAGGAGTGCCTGGCCATAGTCTACGCGATCCAGAAGGCCAAGCCTTACATCTGGGGAAGACATTTTATTCTGTGCACTGACCATTCACCACTGCAATGGTTAAAGACAATGAAAACCCACAATAGCAAACTTATGAGGTGGGCTTTAAACCTGCAAGACTATGACTTTGAAGTGAAGGTGGTCAGAGGGTCAGTGAACTGTGTTGCTGACGCCTTGTCAAGAAGACCTGAAGAATGAAGACGGCGAAAGAAACATGGACTATGTATATATTTTGGTGACCAAAGGTTAAATGTATCTGTTTATTAAACATGCCTGGTTTGTATGAATAAAGGTAACTTGATGTATTGTAAATGGTAAGTGTTTAAATGCCTAATTGCTATGTTTATCCTAGCGTAAGTATGGTATTGTATGTTATTGTATAACTGTTTTTGTATGTTTTGGATCCAGGTTGTTTTTTTGGTGAAAAGCACGTTAGCTTTCCTCCTACAAAACAACTTATAAAGAGGGGAGGTGTTACATACAGCACTGATGTTACCTGTCTGTCATGGGTTGGAGGGAAAGTTCCATCCTATGGGGAGTGGAAGGCGGGACATCAGGAGGAGGGGCTGTACTGTATATATATGTGGAGTCTGTGTGGAGAGCGGAGGAGGAGCTGAAGGAGAAGCTGAAGAGAAGAAGCTGGTGTGGGAGTCTGTGTGTCAGACAGGGTACTACTGTGTGTCAGTCAGTACCAACCTGATAGGTTCAGGTGTCTGTATGGGTAGCCAGAACTGATAGGTTCAGGGTCTGTGCTTTATTGAAAGGTGTTCTGTGTGAACCAGACTGGTGTATGTATGATTGAGACTAAGCCACGTTACTGTATCTTATTCACTTGATCATTTTATTTTCCCTGTGTGTTATTTAAATAAACCTTATTCCTTTGTTAGTTAAAAATCCATCCCTGGTCTGTGTGACTTCTTATAGGGAATGGTTGGTGTCAGCTTAGTGAAACTGTGGCATATCCCAGTAGGTCTGGGGTTGTCACACCGCTCTGCTCCCGCTGCCGGCTTTCTGGGCTTAGAAAGCTGGACCCACTGTCCCTGGTGCCCTCTGCCTCCTGTCCCTGTGGGGATGGGAGGCAGGGGGCAATTGGGACAGAAGGCAGAGGGCAGCTTTGGAAGCCCCTGATTTTTTTTCCTCTGGCTGGAACGAATTAAATGGTTTTCCATATATTCCTATGGGAAATGGACCCTAGACCTACGGAATTTTCGACCTGCGGCCACAGTTCCGATATGGATTAATTCCACAAGTCGAGGGTCCACTGTACTTTCCTGAAAGAGATAACCGAAATCTTTAAACTTTTGAATTTTTGCAGAGGTTGCAGGATGCACAATCATACTGGATTCACCTTTCAGAATGCCTGTTTCATAAACATGCCTGAAGAATGTAATACTGAAAGAATAACACTTCCTCTTTAGAAGGCTACAGAAAAAAAAAAAACATTTCCTCTTCCAAAGGCTTCTCTCCCTGAATGACAGACTAGGGACTGCCTTTGCTGCTCCCAGACTTTGGAATTCCCTCCCACAGGAGGCTAGGCTGGCCCCATCTTTGCTGTCCTTCCGCAAGCAGACAAAGACCGTTTTCTTCAGACAGGCTTTCTCTGAGTGACCGGCTGCCTGAGTAAGGTTTTTAAATGGATTGTTGCACCTTACTGCTTTGGAATGTGTTTTGGTGTTGCTTATAGTTTTTGTATAGCATTTGTTTAATCCTTTTTAGTATTTGTAGACTCTCTGTTGTTAATTTTAATGTCTTTTAATGATGTAAGCCACCTTGGGTACCCTTAAGGACAAAGGTGGGGTATAACTAACTAACTAACTAACTAACTAACTAACTAACTAACTAACTAACTAACTAACCAAGTAAATAAATAAATAAATAAATAAATAAATAAATAAATAAATAAATAAATAAATAAATACATAAATACATAAATAAATAAATAATATTTTATAAGATGTTGATGGGGTAGAGCATTGGGCTGAAAACAACACAATGTAATTTAGTAAGGATAAGTGCAAAATTTTATACCAAGGGAAGGGGGATAATGAGCTCAAGTTACAGGAAGCCAGATTTTGGATGACTATCAGGAAAACCATCTTAACTGTTAGAGCAGCACAACAGTGAAACCAATTACCTCAGGAAGTGGTAATCACTTGAGGCCTTCAAGAAAAAATCTGTCAACCATCTACCACATATACTTTGATTTGGATTCTTGCATCAAGCAGGGGGGTGGATTTGATGGCCTTACAGGCCCCTTCCAACTCCATTATTCTATGATTCTATGAGAAGAAAATAAATGCCAAAGGAAATGTCATTTTATTTATATGCTACCTATACTCACACTGAGTGCACAAGCTCTTACTTCAGAGTGGTTTCTAAAGGGAAGTACAAACGACCATCCAGTTAATGCAAGACACACTTGACATGCTAGAATGAAAGCTTGCAGTGAGTGTTTATCACAAAGCAAAGGGTTATAAATAACGAGATTTTTCTTCCAGAGGTCTTCTAGCTACATTTACAGAAATTTTCAAATGGCTTTTAAAGCTCCATCTGTGTGTTCTACCTTTTGTGATTATTATTCTGCTTTTTCAGAGAAAAACACAGTTGTGCTTGTTTTAAGATTACTTATGTAAACACCACTTGAATTAGATCAGAAAATGAAAAATGTTGGAAGGCATTAGTTTGTCCACCTATTCAGGAGTTAAAATTATAAAACTGATGACAAGCTTTAGAGTTTAATTAATGTATTCTTGCATGAGTTTTTGTAAGCAATAAAGTCCTTCACATCTTGTATGACAGGGAATGAGAAAGTGGTCCTTATACACATAGAGAGACACAGAGAGAAATATTTCTTTCATTGCAGCTTTCTAATTACAGCATTGGGAAGAAATTAGGGCTCAGGTAAAGAGACAATGGATCAAGAATAAAACATTCCCTGTGCATCATGGTACAAAAATAGCAAAGAAGTATTATACAGAGAATTTAAGTGAAAGGAGGTTTTGAAAACCCACAAATGTCAGTCTGCTCTGAATTATCTTGTATAAAATGTGTTTACATCCCAGTCCTGTGGTCCTGATATTTTCAGCAATTATTATGTCAGGGGGCATGATCCAAAATGCAGAGCACCTAAAAAAGTGGGGGGGGGGAGAAAAGAAGCCATGTGATCCATAAGCAAAAATCAAAATCAAGGTTAGGTGATAGTTTCTTTGAGCTACTAAAATATTTTTAAAAGGAAAGCTTTTGAGTCCTGCCAGATTCTCCATGATACTAGAATCATGGAGCATAGGTTAGGGGGACTTTTCTGTTTTCCTCCTCCTGGCTGCAATGCTTAGTGTGGTGAAGGGCCATGCAAGAACCTTCCATGTTTAATGTAATGCTCCAAATGTATTGATTGTGGACTTAGAATACCAATGGCAATGCTGCAACTGTAGTGGAAGACACAAGAAACACTGGCCTAAAACTTTCTTCCTCTACTCTCCCTGCTATAGCCTTTGGTACTTCCCAGAAAGTAAATCTGCAGGATCTATCAGGCTTTTTTAATTTGTGTGTAAGAAGGGGGTGCAGGGTGACGTACAGTAAGTAGGGAAGATTGCTTCCCGCCAGACTACTGACGGCAGCCATTGTACCATATTCAACGCTGACTTCCATAATAACACATATTTTTGTCTTGCTTTGTTTTGTTTTGTTTCTTTGGATTTTGCCTGATATGCTTGTGCAGACTAATACAGGTATCTCTTCCAAAATTACCTTAGTGGGAAAAGTCACTGTCACTGCTCATCAACTCTCTTACTGCTGATGCTGATTGGGTATGAAAGTGAGGTGCTAGAAGGCAAAATTAGCGAGGGAAATCAAATCCAGTTGATGAGAAGGGACTGGGGGAGGCTTATCTTGCAGAACTATCTTGGCTTGTCTGACCAACCATTACTGATTTACAGCGCTGGGATTTGAACATGAGCCCCGGGCATCTGGAGCGATATCCTTCCATGCACCTACAGGCAGATGTCTTGGGAAAATTCTTAGAATTTTGTGTATTGTACTCCCTGGGCATAAGTGCTGTCATGTAGTTACTTTGAGTAATAAACAGTGACTATTTTGCCATCTAGATTTCAGTTCATCCTTTTTTATGCGTTGTTACTTACGGTTTACGGTGGAAGCCCCAATATGATATCTAGATGTAGCAGTCAATGCACAGCCCAACAATGTCACTTTTTAAAGTACAGTGGTGCCTGGCAAGACAAATGCCTCGCAGGACAAAAAACTTGCAAGACGAATGGTTTTGGCAATGGGGTTGATGACTCGCAATATGAATGTTCCTATGGCCATGCTTTGTAAGATGAATGTTTTCCGTTTTTTGTGCCTGCTTCGTGTTTGCTGATTTTTAAATGTTTTTCTATGATGTTTAAAAAGTTAAAAAAATTTATTGAAATTTTTGAAATCATCTGCACAATATGTATGCCTTTAAAGAGCACTTAATAAACCCTTTGTAAACCAAATTTGATTTTGTTCTGACTTTTTTTGCCCATAGGAACACATTAATTAGATTTTAATGCATTCCTATGGGAAAACGCATTTCGCAAGATGAATTTTTCTCAAGACAACATTAACCGCGGAACGAATTAAATTAATCTTGCAAGGCACCACTGTACATACATAAACATGCCTGCCTAGTCCTATCCTGACCTGTTCACTGGACAAACACTTGTCATGTGCATTTCTTTCATTAGGAAACTGTTGACAAGAGAGAATATTTTCTCAGCAGCAGCTTCTTGCTTAGAGGATCTCCTCCTCAAAGTAGCTTACTAAGTACGCATTGATACGGTTATTATTTGGCAACAAAGCAAATACTCTCTTATTTTGCCCATTAACTGAGCAATAATTAGTCTGTCTATCCTATGGTCTCTTGCATTCTATTTGTTTTCATTGTTTTATGTTGCTCAATGCCCTGCCATGTGATATATAATTCAGAGAGAGAAAGGATGAGGAAAGCATCAGAATAAATAAAAGGCACAGCCAGCTAGCTAGAAGGAAACCAGAGCACTTCAGGAAAAACTCACAGGCATTCCAGAAGATGAGTCTAGTTTTGATAGCATGGCCTCCATGACTGGAAGTTCATGAATAAACATTGTTTTGGATTCCTCTCTGTGGAAGGAGAATACCTTTTGGGAAGGCACTCACATGACACAGGAAGAATGAAAAGGCCAGGGCACTTGGGGGCAGCTTCTTTGATCTTCCCAGTAGCTGGTTGGAAAGCAAGAACAATAAAGCAATTAGCTGCAAAATGTGAGGTTAAGCTCTTGTACAGAGAAGAAAATGTATCTCCATAAAGAGAGAGCTCTTTAATGAGGCTCTGAAAGTAATAATTTCATCTGCCAAATAAAAAGGATGCGACAGCAAAATGCAGTCTCCTGGATTACAGAACAACATAATAATCAAACATGCAAATAACTGAATAAAGAAAATTAGGACATCTCTGTGCTCACACAGGCCTAACCTATGATGTGCTTTCTTTCCTCTCTCATGTGCAGGTCAAAATCCTGTTCCATACATCATACCTGTGTAAAGGAGATGACATAACCAAGCTGGGGGAGATTTCCAGTAATTAAAAGTTTCTTTCCTCATCCTTCAGCTCATATAGTTTACCCACAATCAGTTTCAAAGCATTCATGAGTTAAGTGAGCACGAGGATGCAAGCAAGAATTGTTTCATTACCAGCAATCTGTCACGTTAGAATGGCTATTGCCCTTACATAATTTACCCATTTTTACAAAACTAGATTATTGCAATGGAAAATTGCTAGCTATGGAGCCTGCAGTGTACTTTTTTGAGGGTTTGGAGTAATAAAAAAAAAACAATAAATAAATAAATAAAAATCCTCATCTATGAGAGCAGAAGAACACCCTGTTTAGTTGTATTTTAGCTATATACCACATAGGAGCATTCTACATTTTCTAACATCAATGTTTTCTACCAGTGAATCTTATGTTATGATTTTTGAAAGTTTGATTGTTTTAGTTTCTATTTTACCTAGTTTTAAATCATAATTGGTACAAATAACAGTTTCAGTGAAGGGTGGAGTTTAACATAGTATATTTAAATTGCCATTACCCCTGCCCTACACTGTTTCTCTAATTTGGAACTGGGTTCCCATGGCTGAGAGCAAAGTGATGTGACCAGTAAATGGTATTTTATTAAGATGTAGTGTAAAAATTTGGAAGCTGTGGCACTCTGGATGCTGGTGTACTATGGTTTCCATCATTCTTGACAATTAGCCATGTAGGCAAATGCCAATGGAATGTTAGCTTGAGTCCATCATCATCTGGAGTATCATAGGTGCCCTGATCTAATTTGGCCAAAGACTGAGTATTGCCTTTTGCTATGTGTGCTGGTTAGAAATCAGAGCAAGGATTCTGAGGAATTTTGATGGGCTTTACAAAATTCAGGATTTTCAAGAATGCTTGTTTCGGGGGGGGGGGGGGAGGAGAAAAACTACGTGCGTTTGGTACAATTTGCACAATTCATGCTAATTGCTCCAAACTAAGCCACCTGCTGCTTTATTTAAGAATTCACAGCACTAAATGGGTTTTTTCATTCTTCTTAACAACCAGCTAGGTCTTCTGTGTTTGCTACACATGGGTGTGTTTGTGCTTGTCTGACCAGAAGACATCTAGTCCAGGTTGGGGTGGGGGTGGGGGATAAAGGCTACTCCTGGAGATGGGGCACTAGGAACATTTAATCAAACTGCAGACCTTAAGGGAGCAGGAGGAAAAGCTCTTTGTCTCACTTATAAGCTGGAGGTGAGGAATCTCACAGGGCTTTAAAATTCCTTGTTGAGATTTCTCATCCAATTCTTGAAACCTAAATAAAAAGCAAAAGGAATTTAGTATTCTTTCCATTCATGGATGAGTACAAAACATGGCAGACTTGTACGGCAATGTGGCAGAAAAATGTCACTCCTCTGAGGTGACAAGAGTACATGAATGGTGCAAACATATTTCTCCTATGGGGGTGTTTCTCTCCTTCACATATGGTAGGCTCATTTTGTAACGTAGCCCTCACTTGTCACTGTCGTATTCCCTTCTGTAAGATAAGGTTGGCAATGTGTGCTACATTATTCAATAGTACTGTTGTTCTGCATACTAAATTTCTAGTTGGCTCCAAGGCGGGCTTTTCCACAAACAGAATTCTGTCCAGTAAATGGTTATTCATTTTCTTTCTCCTGTGTAGATGTACATTGCAACAGCTCCACCAGCACCCATTTCCAATTCTCTTTTGTAGTTGTTCCTGGCAGAATCAATGAGACAAAAATGAAGCCACTTTAATGGCAAGAGATCAGTGTGAGCAGATGGTTGGATCATGCCCTGAGTAGTACACGGTTTGATCACAACAGAACAGTTATGTGAGAGGCTGGGGAGAAGCCTTCATTTACTCTACTTATGGAAGCTGAAACCAACAAAATAATTGCTAAATGATTAAAAGCAAGATTCCACTGCATACACAACATACCTAATGGAGCTCTCACTAACCATTAAAATGAAGTATCATCATCATCAAACGAATAGTGAATACTGTACATTAGGGTGGAAACAGGCAATACTCAGCTCATTACCATATACACATTGAAATGATTATTTACCATTATGGAGTAGCTGTGATCATATACCATTTTGAAGCAGGGATACATTTAGTAACATCTGCCAGATAATATTATCACAGTTTTTATGCATATTTTAAAAAAGGCATCTTTTTTACTTATTTTGAAGGGGAGGAAAATGGTGTAACAGCTGAAATTTTATGGCATTAAGCCATTGTGACTAAACCAAATGATGTAAAATGTGCCCACTGGGATTTGCTTCTAAGAGCATCCAAAATAGACTACCTATCAAAGCATTTACCAGCATCAAGCAATATAGGACAATTGGATGAAAATTAGAATCCCTGCCACGAAGGAAATCTGTTTGCTGTGGTGGAGGATAATGCCGAGACACCTGTAGGAATACTTACCACTTGGTCTATCACAAGTAGTCCCCCCCCCACCCACCTGCCCACTTTTCCTGTTCTCTTTTGTTTCAGTTGTTCTCTGTCACTAAGCTCCTCGTGCAGTGATCAAGACAGAGTCAGCAAGAGGAAGATTTCATATCCTACTGTTGTAAAAAGTGCATTGCTTTGAAACAGGAAACCTTTTTTTCCTGAGGTAAAATGCCACCCCTCTGATTTCACCAATTACTCAGAGAGAAAAGTAACATAAGATATTTGGGCTTCTTTTATCTTTTCCTTCCCATGTTCTCTTTTTGCTTCAGCAAACCTGGTAGATTGGGAGACTAGTATGAGAAATACCAGACACCAAATACTGTAAAGGGTATACATTAGATGCCCTTGAAGTTTGGGAATGAGAATTGGAGATGTAACTTGTGTTGGAGGGAAGGGAACTGTCCAAACTAGGGACAGCAGGCATATCTGTGTGTTTCTACATCAGCTACAAGGTTGTTCAGGAAGTCCTCAGGCACTGCTTGGGTTGGTTAGCATGTTCTTGCAAATCAGTGACATTTTGGAGGTTAAAAATGCTGAAATTTGAACCAAATACTTGGCACCATTTGCTATAGAAGGAAGTACCAAAGCCAGTGGTGATGGACAACTCAAGCCCCAATGAAATCCAGAATCCCTCCTGAAAAATCCAGTCACTGAGTACAGTCAGCCTCAGCAGACTTTATTTATTCACCAGGTCAAGCAGACGTTCTATATCCAAGCATGATAAGTAAAGTGTGGAACCTTGCTTATCAGACTGGTTGTTTTTCCAGAATTTTCTTGCATTGTCTTTAAGACAGCTACAATGAGTGTTCATTACACTTAGAACTGAG
The DNA here is from genome assembly GCF_051106095.1 of Pogona vitticeps. Taxonomy (NCBI): domain Eukaryota; kingdom Metazoa; phylum Chordata; class Lepidosauria; order Squamata; family Agamidae; genus Pogona; species Pogona vitticeps. The sequence goes on from NC_135784.1 coordinate 261,227,553, forward strand.
ACTGTGTGTGAATGTGGGATAGATGGCTGACCCGCTCCTGAGGATTATGAATGGCTAGGTCAAAGTAATGTTAGAGACAGTCTGCCTCTAACCTCAAACACATTGTTTTCTATTTTTATGTTGTTGTTTTTTTAAAATGCTTGCTGGGGATTGTTCCCCCTCTATTAACCATAGGTGCTTGTGTAAATAGCAAAGTGAGTGGATGCCAACATACAGCACTCTGATTTGGCCTAGAAAGTGAGTTGACTTTTTTGGGCAGAACAGGTAACTGACTGGAAATCTCAGGGGGTGATTTCCACATGTGCAGTGCACATTTCCCTATGAATGGCTCCCTGGAGTGGAGTGGAGGTGGAATGAAGGAAACTAATTGAAAAGAACTCTTACTACTAACTGAAGTGTAATTCCATTTCCAACATTACTAAGTGCACTCTCTATCCCAGGTCTTAGCCCTTTATTTTTCCCCTTTCAGCTTTCTTTTTCTTTTTTCCTATCTGAAAATGTACAAATATGTACAAAGATCTACTGAAGCCAAATAACAAATTTGTTCAGGCCACCTCTAAATCAGTCTGGAGTGTGTTGGTCCCCATTTGGATGGCAACTACTTGGATAGAAGTGATATTGAACAGTATTTACACACCCCTAATGAGAATTAGAAAGATCAGGAACTATAGACTGTCATTCTACTTGGCTTTCAGTCTGAAATGCATGGAAGAGTAAGTGGAAATATTCAGGGGTAGCCATGATATCTTGATGATAGCATGGGAGCTGGCAGTGATCCTCATCAATGCATGCTCAGTGTTCATATAAAGAAAATTTATTTCATGTATACAGGGTTTCCTCTGTAGCATAGGATTGGAAAACTGCAAGTCATAAGCCAATGTGATCTCCAAAGCCATTTCTGTAGTCCTTCAGGCCCCTTTTAGTGACAAAATGACATTAATATGTCTGTCCAATATATTAAAACAAAATCTGCAAGCATAAAATATCTGCAAAATATAGGAGCCTTTTTAAAAATTCCCGCCATTTTAGGCCATTTTTGGTCTTGGTGTGGCTCATGACAAGCACTCAGAGTGAATACCGCACCCCGATCCCACCTAGGTTATGCACTTTTTATATACAAGAGCAGGAAACTTGATTGACTAGTGCTGCCCTCTGTGTCTTCAAAATGTTATATGAAGAAAAGCAGAGATTTCCAAAAATGCTATTGACTGGGTACTGCCAGTGTAAATGGCTAGGAATTGCTGCTGGCCTCACTCATTTCTCTGGTCTCTTCATGCAGTTAGAACTGAATGGCTAGATCAGACTTTTAGACTGGACTACTGGTTCTACCATTAGGAAAATAAGGTAGTCATAACAGAGAGCTGATTCTCTCTGTATACCCTCTATGATTGCAATCTGTCTTCAGATGTGTGAATAACATCTTCTCATCTCCAATGCAGAAGGAAGATTTAAATGACCAGTTAGATTTAGTACACCTAACCATCTTGCATTTTATATGAGGAAACAAAACATATTGGTTCAATGCCAGAAATGGAAAAGTTAGTGGGAAATGGTTACTAGTTTAGTTAACAGTTAATGAGATCAAAAATCCAATTCAGTAGAGGTTAAGGACAAATTTTTAACAATCAAATTGATATTGAATTGTATGTTTGTGCTTAAATCAGTTTATTCCAGATCTCTACATGGGCAATTTCATGACGGTGATGATGTCATCATCAATGGCAAATTTGCCACAGCTTGACAGATTCCTGTGGCAATTTAAGAGTGCAGGCAACTTTTTTGTATTGTGAACAAGTCATGTGCATCTCGAACTCACTTTTGACCAGTAGCAATTTGCCCTTATTTATTTATTTAATTTTTAACTTTAGCAATTTGCCTTTAGTGAATGATGTTGATACCATCCTCATTGAACAATCAAGAATTGCACAACATGATTTCAGGCAACATTGCAAATGGACTGTGGACAACCCTGTCCTAGAGCAGAATATCATTCCAAATAATTTTTTTAACTCTTCATTTCCACATAATGTAAAAATGTGCAGTTTGGGGCTGCAAGAAGTACTGTCCCTTCTATAGGGCTGAGGCAAGCTAGGACTCAGCCTGATTCTGCTCAGTCCTTCTCTGTATTTTTTTAAAAATGACTTCCCTACACATGTACACACCTCACTAACTGATTACTTAAAAAAAACTTCTAAAAAGCCCTGAAGTCCCCAACTTCTTACTTTAATTAAAAAGCCCAAATAAATAGACATTATTTGCCTTCTATGTTCCACTCTGAATATACGGTACTTATGGAATATTTTGCATATTCCAGGAATGAAACACAAACTATATGATAATAAGCTAAAGCTCACCCTCAAAGCTGAAACTAATTTTGAGGGGAAATTCTTGAGCAAAATAATTTTACCACAAAATCAGTAATGTGATGATTTAACCCTTAATGCCTAAGACAAGACCAAACGTATCATGATGAAAAACGCAACATAAAATAGATCTTCTTTGTTTGGAGAACTGGGTTGTTAAACTCAAGCCACCAATGACTAAGCTGTAACCATAAAACAGCAACTAGTCTCCTGACTTACATCTAAGAGAGGCATGCCTGGCTATTTCCTCTTTGCCGAGAACTTTTTGGACTTTACATCTAAGAGCAAAGGGGCTGGAAAAATCCATCATACTATGAATGTTTGGACTGTGAGTTCTTCACAGTGATACAAACCTGATGAAGGGGTGTTTTATTCCACAAAAGCTTGTGAATTCTGTGGTGTTTTTCAGTGGTCTATAAAGGTGTTGCCTATTATAGCATTTGTGAAATAAAATGAGTTAGATACAAAAATTAAATACACTGTTTTTAACTGTTACCTGTAATGCTATCAATTCCAGTGTTACTTCTATCCTCTTACCAGCCCAGGGGTTTGATGATATGAGAGCAAAAGTCAATTATTTAAAAATCATAGAGATGCTTCAAGCTCAGGAGAAATGGCAGTTGTAATCAATTGAATACTGCCTTGTAGCACACCTTGTATAATGCAACTGCTGTCTCATTTCCATGTATGTTTTTATTCCTTTCCAAAACATCATCACATTCAAGGTAATCTGGCGATTCATAAAGAATTAACCAGAGCGTTTCCTGCAGCTCAGCATTACGTTGCAATAGTCCAATAACTGCAGTGTTTCCTACTCTCATGAACACAGTACTTGCAAGGTGTAAGCCACTGGGGTTTCCCCAGGATTAACACCCGATGCCCTTTTTAGGTTTGATGTGGAACAATGAATCTGTAAAACTAAGCAGTCTCCGACCAAATTAAATATGGAAAAATAATAGCTGCAGACCTTATTCTTGATGATTTACCAGCCTTGACACCTTGTTGAGGAATTTAAAAACCCTGGAGGATTCCTTCACTTGAGAGACAGGGACTTCACTAAAATGTTTCTAGTGAGGCCTTTTTCCTTTGAAAATCAAAATACATGCATACACACAAAGCCAGCTCAGAAGGACTGTGTGGTTGTTAAGAAAGATGCTGACAGTAAAGAATGACAGCCTGGACTCTTCCAAATACATTATTTCTTCCCTCTCACCGTGTCTGTTGCTTGTTGCCAAATACACACAGGTGTCATGCCTCACTGTGCTCATGTTTCAGAAGAGAAGACTTTATGCAGCCACGGGAGGCCAGTGTGGAAGGGGAACTCAATGTTCCAAAAATCACTGTTGTTCCAGGGTTTTCTCAGAGCAGCCCAATTAAAGGGGAAGAGAAGAGCAGAGGCCCATGTGTCCCAGAGAAAGAGGTTAAAAGGCTTAAAAGTAAAGGTTCCCCTTGACAATTTGTCCAGTCATGTCTGACTCTAGGCGGCGGTGCTCAACTCCGTTTCCAACCCATAGAGCTAGCATTTTGTCTGCAGACAATCCTCCGTGGTCACGTGACTAGACATGGAACACCGTTTACCTTCCCACCAATGAGGTACTTATTTATCTACTATTTTTGCATTTTGCATGCTTTTGAACCGCTAGGTTGGCAGGAGCTGGGACAAGCGACGGGGGCTCACTCCATCGCATGGATTCGATCTTACGACTGCTGGTCTTCTGACCTTGCAGCACAGAGGCTTCTGCAGTTTAACCCACAGTGCCACCACATCCCTTCTAAAAAGGCTTAAAAGGTTAAAGCAAAAGGACAGCCAATATTTTAAGGCTCTTTGGGTGTTAATTGGAAGTGGCTGGACATGAGGGAGAGGCTGACTGGGAGCTATAATTTGGTATGTGGATGCAGCAGAGTCTACATGAGAGACAACATGGACATTTGTCCCTTGGCTGTTATTCTGAGTTGTCTACTAGATTCCTGGAACCAGTGATGAATGGGCTACTGATCACCTGGCCTCTGTCTGTTCCTTTTAGTGAACAGATCAGGTAACTATTGAAAGTGAACTAATGGCGTGTCTGTACTGACCTCTTTCTTTGTGTTTAAGATGATGGAGCCCTTATGCTTGTTCCCTGATACGTACATACAATGGTGCTTATTGGGATTCATATCGAAATGTCTTTTGAAAAATCTGCTTCCCTTCTCTGTGTGGTGTAATTCATTTAGCAGTTTTTATATTTTGTTTCGTCGTTGCTCACTAACTTTGTTTTTATGCTATTGTTTTATTCTGTTTTTGGAAACCGCCCAGAGTGGCCTTGGAAGCCAGATGAGCGGTATAAAAATCAAATAAATGAATCAAATAAATTAATATGGCATCAGCATGTCATTGAAAAGGTCTTGAAAAAATCTTGCAGAAATGTTAAAGAAGCCCACCTTTCTGCTGGAGTTTCTTCACGGGATCTTATGCTTGTTTGAGTGCTGGGGTAGCACTAACAGAAAATTCCTAATTCAGATGTGGTTTCCGCATACATTAACTGCAAATCCATTTCAGTTTTCTTCAAGAAATTAGCATTCTCTAAAAATAATGTGGTGAAAAACTTGCAGAAATCTGTTTCTTCAGAAAAAGGGCCTCTCTGTTGTTTCTGAGTGGTGGTGCACCAGTAAATGAAAGCTGGGAACCTTTTGTTGCCTAACCTCCAATTCCAATACAAACCAATAATAAAAATTAGGTAAAGGTAAAGGTAAAGGTTCCCCTTGACAATTTTTGTCCAGTCGTGTCCGACCCTAGGGGGTGGCGCTCATCCTGCTCTTCAAGCCATAGAGCCAGCGTTTGTCCGAAGACAATCTTTCCGTGGTCACATGGCCAGTGTGATTTAGACACGGAACGCTGTTTACCTTTCCCACTGAGATGGTACCTATTTATCTACTCACATTTGCATGCTTTCGAACTGCTAGGTTGGCGGGAGCTGGGACAAGCGACAGGCGCTCACTCCGTCGCGTGGATTCGATCTTACAACTGCTTGGTCTTCTGACCCTGCAGCACAGGCTTCTGCGGTTTAGCCCACAGCGTCACCATGCTCCAAATAAAGTGCCAGAAGCTATGGGAAGAATTTGAAATCTATGGGGGAAAGCACAGTACAAAGCAAGATAACAGAAACATGATGTAGCAGCACATATCGAAAATAGCAGTGCAGACCCTGCTGTTTCAAGGAAAATACATGGTTCTTGTATACGAATCAATAAGTTTCCAGTTCTATACCCATTTTATCCAGAACACTGAGATAGGCAGAATTTTGAGAAGATACGTAGGAGTTGGCACTATGGGAAGCTTTGCATGTAATGGTTGCATTTATTAGAAAACCAGATTAATGCTTTCAGGGTGGTATTTGCCTTTCCTTTGAAGAGAGATATAAACAAGAGCGAGAGAGGAGAGAGTGAGAGTTAACGAAGGGAGGTTTCGAGAGTTCGCAGAGAGTTAACAAAAAGGAGTTATACAATCTATCTAAGGATAGGGTTTTGAGCTTTCCAGTGAATATAATTACAGTACACTTTGTATCAAGGAGAGCTAGTTCTGGCATAGGAAACTTGACACTAATAATATATGTAACGTCAAGCTCAAGAATGTGCCTTTTAACCGTTGTGCTATTTAAATAAAGAATTTCCTTTTATATTTAAATTCAAAAACCACTTGGCTCTTATAATTTGGGTTTAAACAAGCCTAAGGAAAGTAAAGGGCAGTTTTAAGGGTGATTAGCCAGGTTGGGCTGGTCAAAACACACTATGGGAAATGAAACATGTTCACCCAGTACTTCTGATAGCTGCAGTCAAAACAACTGTCTGCAACTAAATTACTCTGCATCCATAGCAGGAGAGGTTTCTAAAATCCTCTTGAAGTTAGAAAGGGAAGCATCAAGAGAACAGCCCTCAAATAACATACTTTAAATAAATTTTCATCCACATTTAACTTCCAGACTGAGACATTTTTTTCTCAATTGGACCACTCATTTATTTATTTATTTATTTATTTATTTATTTATTTATTTATTTATTTATTTATTTATTTATTTATTTATTTATTTAACTTATATGCCACCCACTCTACCCAAAGGTCTCTTTGACTACCATATTCCCCTCCCCATGGCAGAAAAAGTGAAACTTTGCCAGCCACTTTCTGTTCAATCACTACTACATTTTTAACAATGATGAAATTCCATAATCCATAATGTTCTGTCTCATTCTGAGAAAAATTACAGTAACATTCAGACTTATAAAGACAACCTCATATCAGTGGCAGCAGATCATTTATTTAAATGTGTCAAAAAAATTTACAATTTGTCATTTGAGAAATTAAGAGGCATCTGTGCTACTGTATTTTCTCTAGTAATTCAGCTTTTAATAGGGCTAGGAAATTATGCATTCCTATTCCTTTGTAGCAAGACTGTACGTAGCATAAAAGGGACCCTTCAACTAAAACGCCAAGGGGAAAAAAAGGATTATGACAGCCACAAGGCAATAATAAAAATAAATAATGTGAGAACTGAAAGAAGAAAAATAAACCATAACCTTTGTATAAGCTGACCTTTTTCAAATGTTACAGCATAAAAATGTTTAAATGCATTAAAAGATACCACAGCATTCATCTAAACAGTTTTGGCCTATACATTTTGAAGTCAAGTTTAAAAGGGTAATGACCAGGAAGGTTATCTGGAATGTTCTGTGACAAGAAATGTGTGTTGGGATATTGTATTGTTCAGAGCAACCATAATGCATGATTTTAGGATTTCCCTGAGATATTTAGAGCACTTTGCCTGATGCTCTAGAAATCTCATGGAGTGGAATGCTGGGTACACATCTCCATACTTTCAGCATACATAAACAGCAGGAAATTATTATTATTATTATTATTATTATTATTATTATTATTATTATTATTATTATTATTATTATTATTATTATTATTATTATTATTATTATTATTATTATTATTATTATTGTTATTGTTATTGTTATTGTTATTGTTATTGTTATTGTTATTGTTATTGTTATTGTTATTATTATTATTTTCATTGGGGGTAGGATTATGAAGAAGGGAATTTAGAGTTAGGGGGTAGGTATGGATAGAGAAAGGGTAAAATTCCAGAGAGTGAGATAGTACCTTTACATCAACTTGTACAATTATACTACAAAGAGAGATACTGTAAAAAGTAAAACAGCAGATTTTCCCAGTATTACTATAATTACTAATTTACCTATTCCCTAATTGGACCTTCACATTCTTCTTTAATCTATGCTTTTCAAGTTTTCTTTCGAGTCTAACTATAAAATTATTCCTTATTTTTGAGTCCTTCATTTAAATCTTTGTTTATTACTTCTGTTTCTTCCAACTCCTCAGCTTCCCATGTCTTTTCTGTCAGCTCTTCCAAGTCTGGGATATATGTCTTCTAATATTTTCCATCCAATAACTTAACTGTAGAAATTACATGCATTCTCAAATATTTCATTTCTCTAAATAACATCTCAGATCTAATATTCAATAAAAAGAACAACCAGATTTGTTCTTTTTATTAAGCAGCAGCAAATTTCCATTATATGAATATCCCTGTGCAGCTGGACTGTGAACATCCAATGGCAGCTGGTCCATCCACTCACACATCTGATGGCAGCAGCCTTGTTCATCTTTCCAATCATTCCTGGAGCTCTGCTCTCTTCTTGCTTGGTTAGCAACTCAGCAGCCATGCAGGGAGGCTTGTCCTCCCTCCCACCGCCTGGAGTGTCCAGGCGAGCAGGGAGAGAGCGGAGCTCCAGGAGCAATTGGAAGGATTAGCAAGGCTGCTGCCATCAGATGTGTGAGTGGACAGGCCAGCCGCCATCAGATGTTCACAGTCCAGCTGCACAGGGACATTCATATTCATATTTGTACTGTATATGAAAATGAATACCCCCTTCTTCCCCCAACCTTTAGGAGGCAGCTAAAGATATTGCTCTTCACAGAGGCCTTTTAATGCAACCCTACCTGACTTTTTCCTTGTGCTCTGCCCTTTATATGGAAATGGTACATTTTCTTGGAGGTATGATTTAGACTATTTTTTCTGAATTTTTAATGTTATTTTACTTTATGATATTAAGTTTATTTAATCATTTTTATTTGTTTATGCTTGTTTTCAACTTTGTTGTAAACCGCGAATGCTAGCGTGTTGCACCAAAGGGGTGGTAAGAACGAATAAACAAACAAACAAACAAACAAACAAACAAACAAACAAACAAACAAACAGGAACCTTTCCTTTTCAGACATGGGACTTCCAATGTAGGGAAAAAAATTGGCTAGTCACTCCTCTCTAGCATGTTTCGAAGGACTAGATAAATAATGACTGAATAGGTGAAAGGAAGGAAAGTGGTGGGAATGTTGTCTGAACATGGTCAGTCTAGTAGTAGTTGACGATATTATGTTTCACACACCATTTCAGGTCAGAGCCCTTTGATTCCCTCATTGGCATGTTTTTCCACTGCTTGGACAAATACAAATCAAATTGAAAAGGCTACAGATTGGCTTAAAGCAAATTAGTTGTGATTTGTAAGGGAAATAATTTGGACCAAATTGAAGCAGGTGATAGCCACACACTCCTAGTGTGGTTCATTTTTTTGATAAAAGGATACAAAATCCACAGGTATCTTCATATATGTGAATGGGTTTTTTTTAAGTACAAAGCCAAATCAGCAGAGTTTTGCATCCAGCCAGATATCTTTTCAGTGCTTAGATCTTCAGAATTTGGCTTTGAATTCAAAGGTGCTTGTGGTGCCTAAATAAACTGTAGTAGTGGCAAATGTGTTGGTTTTGGAGGTAGGGTGTACTTTGACTATTAAAGGATCTCAAGAGTGTACAAAACTGATACTTTTATTGAGAGTTACAACATCAGCAACATTTTTTTCCAACTCTGCTTTGAAATTGAATCAATGAAAACCTTTTTTTCCCTAATTAGAACTTCTGAGTGAGTGATGTAACAGTTGGTGCTATGTTTTGTCAAGGTATGCGGCGTACTATTAATCTAATGTTCTAACTCTTGGCATCCCAGTCAGTGGAAACTTACATGGAAATACTGGATACGTTGCTTCGACCCCCACTTCAGTGGAGAATGGTCCGTTTATTATATTTTATTCCAAAGGGAACTTGTGTGAGAGATGCTGGATATTAAAGCATGCGAAGTGAAAAAGAATCTTTCTTCTTCCCATAATTTCCTGCGACAGGGACAGGTCCAAAGGGAAGAATGATGGCATTTTAAAAAAACACATTAAACCATCCTTAAAAACATGCCCAAAAGATGGGTCAAGCAGACGGTTGTCCTATACAGTTAACCTCTTGCCTATAAAACCTTGTACTGAGGAACATAAGATGACATAATGAAGATTAAACCTGATCTGTTTCCTTTTGTGTTCTTCACTTCCTAGCTGTGTAGCCAAAATGAAATGCAGTTCAAAGCATAGCTAAACATATTCCATGGCACCAGAAGCTATCATACATTGTTGGATGGAAACAGAAATGAATGTATGCTTTGAGCATATCTGCACTATGTAGTTATGTCAGTTTGGCATGACTTTAACCCATGGCCTCATCCTGCCAAGTTCTGGGATTTGTAGTTTGGGGTACCTAGAATTCTCAGCTAGAGTGCACTAGTACTATAGTTTAGGGCAGTGCACTAGAGATGTCTACCTGAGAATACACAATAAACAACTGTTCTAAGGTCTCCAGGTAAAATGCCACATTGAATCTTCTCTGTCCTTTTGATTTGTCGACTTCATAAGAACATAAGAAGATCCCTGCTGGATCAGGCCAAAGGCCCATCTAGTCCAGCTTCCTGCATCTCAAGTCCAGCTTCCTGTATCCCACCAGATGCCTCTGGGAGCACACAAGAAAACTAGATAGCTATCTTCTGATACTCCTCCCCTGCATCTGGCATTTGGAGGTACCTTCCTTCTAAGCCTGGAGATTGTACATCCCCATCATGGTTTGTAACCTACTGTGGCAATCACCCTGGTCTGGCTCATGTATGAGATTATTTACATGTACCAATAGGAGCTGTTGGGAAGCACAGCCAGAGAAGCTAGAAGGGAGGGGTGAGTCAGAGTGTAGGGAGTTCAGTGAGTGAGAGTCAGATAGGAGAGCTGGAAGTAAGAGTTTGTCTGAGGGAGTTGAAGATTGTGGCGGAGTTAGGAGTTAAGAGTGTGGAACTTACAGAGAGATATGAGAGTTAAGAGTGAAACAAGTTATTACTAATCTAATGAATACATTAATGTCTGTGAAGAACCTGTTTAAGCAAACTGTAATCAATAACCCTGTGTTGTTCAACTTTATACTCAGCTTGGACCTCAATCTTTCTAATTAAAGGGTTTTGACAGAGGTCAACTGGTGGCAGCATAAAGGAGAGAATGTGTTGTGGGCCTCAGGCTAGTGAAACAACATGGAGACACATGAGGGGCATGTCACACCTATGACGGACTTTTCCTCCAGGAATCTGTCCAATCCCCTTTTAAAGGAATCTAGGCCAGATGCCATCACCACATCTTGTGGCAAGGAGTTCCACAGATTAGCAACACACTGGGTAAAGAAATATTTTCTTTTGTCTGTCTTACTCTCACAACACTCAATTGGAGTAGATGTCCCCTGGTTCTAGTATTGTGTGAGAGGGAAAAAAGATTCCCTCTGTCCACTTTATTCATCCCCTGCATAATTTTATATGTCTCAACCATGTCCCTCCTCAGGTTCCTTTTCTCTAGACTAAAGAGCCCCAAACGCTGTAGCCTTTTGTTATAAGGGAGGTGCCCCAGACTTCAGATGCTGAAATTTCTTCTTTGGTTGCCCTGGTTGAATCTAGAAAGCAATTCTAAACTGAATACAAGTTTGCTGTGGCAGACAAAACAGACTTTACAGTAGGCAAACTGAATTTCTCTGGTTCAGTGACTTTGCCGTGGAGCAGCTCCTCTCTGGAAGTTTTTCATATTACTGAGAGCTGGTAGATTTCTTTCTAAATAGCCACAAGCAGTGCACTCAGGAACACTATAGCACACTCCTTGTCTGCCCCATCTTCCTGTCTCTACCCATAAACACTTTGGCCCCATTCATAAAAAACAAAATGAAAATGTAGAAATTGCTGCATAAGAGTTGTTCTTTCTTTCTCTTAATCGTGGGGCAGGGGATACCACTTTCCCCTTCAGACTCAACTAGGTCCTGCTTAACTAGTTTAGTATCTAGTATTCCAAAAAGCAATGTGTTTTTAATGGAGTGCAAAGACAGGAATGTTTTTCTTATCTTAGAGCCAGTTATGAGTGGAGTCTTGGCACTGCTTACCTTGATTCAATTAGGGTTAGTATCCCCATGCCAACTAGCGGTTTTGAGCCTAGAATAGAAAGCACAGGAACCTCTCTGTTTACATTTTTCAACATATTGACAAGACTACATTGTTTTTATCATGGATGCTGCCCTGAAGCTGGCACTCTGCAAAGTCTCCAAATATTTCCATTATTCTGCTGGATAAGTGTAGCACATCTGTGTCATAAATGGAACATCTGTATCATATAGAACCGGATACATTTGCTTGGGCAATGCTTAAGGAATTGGCAGCATATACAAGAAATAACTTCACACTTATCGAACTTCAAAATTTACCCAAGAGGATGAACGTTGTTTTTTGTTTCTGTTTTTTTTTCCCCTTAATGCTACATAAATGTTTTCCTTTCTTGGCCAGAGAGAATAACATATAAAATATTGCTCTGTTTTCTTGGAGATATATACGTATAATTCTCTAAGTCATCCTGAAAAAGCCTCATTGAAGTGTGAAGCAGATCAGTCCTTCATGAAAATGATTGAAACATGGACATTCGCAGACTTTCTTCTCATCCATATACAGTTAAATACCTAGATAAAAAATGCATCATTTTAACACAGCAATTGTTTTGTCCAATCTAGCAATAAGTTGCACTACAGCCAAGGGTGCATGTGTGTATCTTCTACTTGATAGTAATAACTGTGACCACAACTTTGGGAGTTGAGGAAACATGGAGACCCAGTTCAGAAGGCCACCCCCACTTTCATTCAGTAATCACCTTTCCTCCCATTCTCCCACTGGTGCTTCTTGTATGCAGCTACATCTTCTGCACTGGACAAGGACTTTATCTCACTGGACAGTTTCTTTGTCTAGATTGAAAAATGGTTGCCATCAATAAGCTGCAGCTAGAAAAATGGAGGCAATAATATTCTTGCTGCACAACAGTATAGCAATGATCCTGTGCTGGCAGAAGAAATCAACATTCTACAAGCCAATTCTAAAATTGGGGGCAATTTAAAATAAAAATTATAATTGTGAAACTGGACTCATATCAGCACCAAAACAAATAGAGATATAACAGGCAGTCTGCTCTACCTCTGTGCCAAATTTTGGGAACTTTGGGCGAAGGGTTTTCAAGTTATGATTTTTTTAAAAAAATAGAGTTGTTTCCCCTTGGTGCAGACAGAAATGGCCCTAAAACATCCCCAGATTTAAAATAGCTCATACAAATTGAAAAAAACCCCACATAGTTTTGCTTATTTTGAAAGAGAATGGTTGGTCTCATACGATTCGTCCAGAGTGGTAGAATATACAAGATGGGCGGGATAGAAATCGAATAAATAAATAAATAAATAAATAAATAAATAAATAAATAAATAAATAAATAAATACATACATACATACATACATACATACATACATACATACATACATACATACATACATACATACATACAGTTTTATTAAAAAACAATCCAGACTTCACGAGTTGAAATACAGATTCCCCCCAAAAAAGCTTTTCAAAAAAGAAAAAACTGTGACTTTATTATAACTGCCATATGTAGAACTATGTTTCCAGAAAGAGCATTACAAGGAAGATATGCTTTTGCAAATTCATGTTGGGAAGGCTGTAGGGCAAAGAAACATCATGGAGGCAGAGTCAAAAGATAAATTTTCTTTGAATTGTTAAAAAAAATGCAGGAATGCTTTAAAGAAAAGAATGAAGTGATAATGCTCCAGGAAGGAGGGGGAGTTTGCTGTGTATCCCAAGGGAATTAGCATATAATTTTGTTAGATATATCCAAAGTATTTCTGCATTATAAAAGCACAGTGCAGTTGTGTATATTCCGGCCCTGAATGCTTTCAGAAAACATTCTCTCATATATATATGAGAAATTACTGTTTTTTTGCTTTGTTACTTGGGATGGTGTTATTTGATATTAGTAGGGCTTTGGTGCCTATATCCTGTTATAGTCCCAACCATTTTGTAACTATACAGTTGTCAGATAATTTTTTAAAAATCTGAAGATATGTGCCATCAATCCGCTTCTGATGTGTGGAGTTAATGATGTCCCAAATGTCCTAACATTAACAGTTTTACTCAAATCTAGTAAACCAACAACAACTCATGTTAGATTGTCCTCTCTTCCTACTGCCCTTCCCCACTCCTTGTCTTTTCCAGAAAGTTCTGTGTGGGTCTTGTAAATGAACAGCTGTGTCACCCTTTACTATCTGTCTCACAGTCAGTCTTCCTCTCCTCCTATTGCCCATCCCCCACTTTTACATGCAATGTTGTCTTTTCTAGTCAGTTTTGTATTCTTATTATATGTGCATGTTAGAATAATCTCAATGTATTCATTTTTCTCTAGTGAGAATTCAGGCTTGGTTTTGTTGCACACCTGCTTGTCAGCCTTTCTGACTTTCTGTGATATTGGCAAGGCTCTACTCCAGTAACACATTTCAAATGAGTTGATTTTTATGCCTGTTTTTCTTCATTGTTTTTTGCCCACTTAGTATGGATGCCTTTGGCCTTTTTTTCCAGTGACAATCTTTGCTAATTCCCAGCTCTCAATTTTTTAAATTTCTAAAGGTGATTGGACATCATTTGAAAAATATGCACACATGTTCATAGAGCTTTTGGTTCAATATAGCTTTTCTTCCTCAAGTTGCCTACACCAAGGAAAGAATTTGGAAACTGGAACATAGTTTCCTAGATTGTATTCTGTACTCTTGAAGTTGCTTGTTGAAATAACAGCAAGGCTTCCATAAATTGTGTCTTTGTTACTTATCCAGAAGTATACTACCCAGCTTATTAAAGTCAACAGTTTTATCCATGACAATGTGTTTGTCTCAGTGGCTTTGTTTTCTAATACTGGAGGTGACTGGAATTTATAATTTTGAGAGAGATGGGTTCGCGCGCGAGGGACGCCTTTTCGCGCCATTGAGCCCCGCGCGCGGTTTGCTCTCCCAGCCCTGGAGCGACACAGGCAGCAATTGGGGTCACGTGGCAGGAGCCCGGGCTGTGACGCTATAAAAGAGCGTCGGCCCGTGATGCAGGGCTCTTTCGATTTCGGCAGCAAAGGAGAGAGGATCCGGAGGCTGTTGGAGCGGTTTGAAAGGGAGCAGTAGCGTCGGGTCTTTTCGCTCCCGACTGGGGGGGGGAGCGGGTCGCGGATCGGCTGTGTGGTTGGGGGAGAGTCAGAGGGGGTGCGAGTGAGTGAGTGAGTGAGTGAGTGAGTGAGTGAGTGAGTGAGTGAGTGGGGGTGTTGGTCTGAGGTTTGGGAGTGTTGCATGGGGGGAAGCGTTAGCCCCAGCGAGGGTTTTCTTGGCATTGTCTGGGTTTGATCGGGCTCTGCGTTATCTCCACCTCCCATGCTTACAGCTGGCCAGAGAGGGTTTATATCTAAAGGCAGTGGGCAGTTTAAGGTCAAGGAAAAGAGGGAGTGGGGAGAAAGGGTGGTTTTTTAGCCACGACAGTGCTTGGTGGCTTTAAACTGGGGGTGAGTTGCTCCATTATTTGAAATTATTTTAGGTACCCCCCCATTTCAGTTTCGTTTTTGGGATATGTGTAGGTGGATTGGGCATTGCTGATTTCACTGGTGTTCTTTGGCTTTACCCCCCCCCCCATAGTCCTGGAGCTGCTGAATATCTCAGCAGGTTAAGGCTTCTAAGTGCTGAGCTGGAAGCTGGGGCTCGATTCCTACTGTCCCTCTTGGTATCAGGCTCTACTTTACAGCAGTATTAGATATAATTTGGTTTGGGGCATTGTGCCTGGGCTCCAGGGTGAAGCTGGAGCTTTGAAACCTTTATGCTCTGGCGGCCATTTTGGAGGTTGGTACATAGCCGCATGGCCTATTCACGGCGGCCATTTTAGGTGTTGGGTTTCATTTTCATTTAGGTGTCCCCAGTACGGGCACGCGTGTGTGTGCTAAGCGAGTTCTGGGGCCAGCGAGATTAGATTGCATAGGGCAACTGCAAGATCGTGTTGGTATTGTTAAATAAATACACACATAGATAAATAAATAACAAAAATTATTATTGTTGTTATTATTATTATTATTATTATTATTATTATTATTATTATTATTATTATTATTATTATTATTATTATTATTATTATTATTATTATTAATAATAATAATAATAATAATAATAATAATAATAATAATAATAATAATAATAATAATAATAATAATAATAATAATAATAATAATAATAATAATAATAAATAAATAAATAAATAAATAAATAAATAAATAAATAAAGAGTTGGAGGGATAGATTAGCATTCATATAGGTTATTCTGGATAAGAATTCGCTTGCATCTTGTCTGTAAATATTCTTTGTTAGGCTTGAACTGACATAATGCCGCCAAAGAAAGGAGGTGGGAAAAAGAAGGGCAAAAGCCCTGCCAAGAGGCGTGTTGTTCCTCAAGTGTCTCCTCCTAGGTCGACCTCTGACGAGGAGTCCTGGGCAATGCTGCAGGAATTGCAGGCCAAGGTGGCTAGGCTTGAGAGCAGGCAGCTTGAGAGGCAGGCTCCTGGCGGTGGGGAAGTCACGCCACGCCATTCAGTTAGAGAGACAAAGGGGCGGCGTAGGGCAGATGTGAGAGCTATGACTGTGGAATTAACGAAGCGACTTGATGCCATTGAATCTGAGCAGGTGCAAGATCTGGAAGAGCATATTATGGATGAAGGTTCAGAGGCGGTGCCGGTAAGGACCGATGGACGCAAACGTGGGAGGATGGATCCAGCAGTCTGTCAGGAGCTGGGAGAGGGAACATCATATGGGTATGACCCTTATGATGAACCCTCCACGAGTTATCAAGGGGCCGCGGCGGCTACAGGAGCGATGAGAACAGGGTTTGGTGAGTATGATAGTTTGCGCAACACAGTCAGTCCGGCGGCACAGTGGCCCTGGGCTGGAGGGCTACAACAGTCAGGCACATTTCCCAGTACATATTCAACGTCTGGTTCAGCATGGCCGGGCACTTTCTGGCCCCCATGGGGGCAGCAATGGTTTGGATGCCATTCCCAACACCAATGAAGCCAGCGGTGGATGAAGGTAAGAGTCCAAGTACACAGCAGCATCCATCAGTACCCAATACAGGTTACAATACAGTGCCAATATCAGCTATTCCTTACACAGACTATAGTACGCCACTGGGAGATCATTTGACGCCAGCTGTTAAGGAAAGGATTTGGCGTGGAGATTTCATTGATTTTTATGAATTGCTTAACTGGGAATTTGAAGTGAAGGAGATTGATAAAGATGATGAGAAATTGAAGGAAAAGCATAGGCGCAAGAGACCGGATAGGAATTGGACCAATTGGGTCACAGGATTTACGATATATGCAGGAGTGTTGGTAAAAATGCAGCCTTGGAAGGCGTCAGCCTTGTTCCAATATTTTGATATCATGCGTAGAGCAAAGGCTGAATTTGAGGGTCAGGCTTGGCTGCGTTATGATGAGGCATTCCGAATGCGGAGCGCTATCCGGCCAGAACTACGATGGGATGAAGCACATCCAGGACTCTGGCTACAGCATATGTCGCCTGCTAAGACAAGTCTAGGTGATAGATTTGATTGTGGACACTTGAACATAAAATATCCTGCTAGCAGTGGTACCCGCCTGGGGGCGGGGCAGGTGGTTCAACCCCGGCTGCCTTGCTTTGAGTTCAATAATAAGGGGTCCTGTAATAAGGCACAGTGTAGATTTAGGGACGAATGTATCGGATGTGGAGGAAAGCATGCCAAAAGCAACTGTTTTCGAACAGGGGGACAACGACAAAACAAGGTGGGGGGAGCAAATAAGAAACCAGACGGGGGGACTCCTGGAAAGGGGGCCCACCCCAATTAAAATTGATGTGTTGGAAAAGGGATTAGCGTTGTATCCGAAAAGGGACGACGCTGAATATTTACGTTTAGGTTTTAAGTTCGGGTTCAGAATTCCAGCGTTAGGTGTTAGGAGGGCGTTTGTGGCTAGGAATCTCAAATCAATACAGGGTTTGGAGAATGTTGTTTTGGAAAAAATCAACAAGGAGGTCAGAGAGGGAAGGGTCGTGGAGCCTTTTAAGGAGGCGCCCATTGGCAATTTGAGGGTGTCCCCTTTGGGGATTGTTCCAAAAAAACACCCGGGTGAATTTAGGCTGATCCATCATTTATCATTTCCAGAAGGGGAGTCAGTAAATGACGCCATACCTGAGGAGCTGTGTTCAGTGCGTTATACCTCGTTTGATGAGGCAGTAAGAATGATTAGAGCTTGCGGAGTGGGCGCTGAACTGGCCAAGGCGGACGTGAAAGCAGCGTTCCGGATTTTACCGGTGCACCCGGCAGATTTTAATTTATTGGGGTTTCAATTTCAAGGGCTCTATTACATTGACAGGGCCCTCCCTATGGGGTGTTCAATTTCATGTTCAACCTTTGAGAAGTTCAGTACTTTTGTTGAATGGTGGATCAGGCAGCGTATGGGCTGTATTTGCACAGCACATTATTTGGATGACTTCCTTTTTTGTGGCAAAGCAAACTCTGGGAGGTGCCAAAGGTTTTTAGATACATTTAGAGAGTTAGCTTACGAATTGGGCTTGCCATTGGCGGAAGAAAAGACGGAAGGGCCAAGTACAACTCTGACCTTCTTGGGGATTGAGTTAGACACAATACGACAGACTTCGAGGTTGCCACAGGACAAATTGGAAAACATTAGGAATGTGGTGCGTACTTTATTGTCAAAAAAGAAGGTGACCTTGAAGGAATTGCATGAAGTGGTTGGACACTTAAATTTTGCATGCAAAGTGGTAGCTCCAGGTAGGCCTTTTATTAGACGCCTTTGCAGTGCCATGTCAGGATTGAAGAGGCCGTTTCATAAGACCAGGGTTACAAAAGGTATTCGAGAGGATTTAAGGGTGTGGGAACAGTTTTTGGATCAATTTAATGGGATATCATTCTGGAGGTTGGAAATCAGCTTAAAGGCTGATGTCCAGGTAAACTCAGATGCGGCTGGTACTCAAGGGTTTGGTATTTATTTCAAGGGTAGGTGGTGTGCAGGAACGTGGCCTGATGAGTGGCATAGGCAGGGTATAACGAAGGATCTGACGTTTTTAGAATTTTTTCCTATAGTAGGAGCACTGTGGCTTTGGGCAAGGGAGTGGTCTAACACAGTGGTGCGCTTCTGGTGTGACAATCAGGCAGTAGTGTTTATTGTCAACAATTTGACGTCACGTTCGGAGAGAGTTATGAGACTAGTCAGAGCATTTACATTAAGGGCATTGCAGTTTAATATCGTAGTGCATGCCCGTCATGTTCCGGGCGTTGATAACAGCATAGCCGATGCTCTTTCACGCCAACAGATCCGGCGGTTCAGGGAGTTGGCACCAGAAGCCAGAGATCTGCCAGAGGCACTTCCATCAGAGGTTTGGCAGATTGGCGTTCGGAGGCGTCAAGAGCAATAGGTATGGCGCTAGCCCCGAGAACGAGTAGGAAATATGGAGCAGCAAGTGAGGAATTCTCAGACTTCAGAAGGTTGAGGCAATTAGAGCAGTTGTGGCCTGCACCAGTTGAACACATTCAGCAGTTTGTGGTTGAATTACACTGGAGGGGACTGACGCCGGGTACCATAAAGGGCAAGCTGGCGGCCTTGAGTTTTTATGCCAAGGCGAATGGTATTAGGGATTTTTCAGGTGATTTTAGGATAAGAAAGATGTTGGAAGGGTGGTCTCGCGAGAGGGGACTGAGGCAGGACGATAGAACTCCCATATCGCCGGCACTTTTAGAGCAGCTGTGCAATCTATGGGGTCTTTTGTGTAGGGATAGGTTTGAGGAGGTGCTTTTTCGGGCTGCAGCGTTGTTAGCCTTTTTTGGTGCCATGAGAATTAGTGAGTTGGTGGCATCGGGAAAAAGGGACGTTTCGAAGAAAGCCCTGCAAATGGAGGATGTAATAGCTGAGGAAGGACAGGTGAGAATTAGGTTGAGAAGATCTAAAACTGATCAGCGCGGGCATGGTAGAATGATCATTTTGGGACAATGCAGCATCGTAAAAATATGCCCAGTAAAAGCATTAAGGGAGTTCATAAATTTTAGGGGGATTGACAGCGGCTATTTCTTTCAGCACGGTAACGGAACCCCACTTACTAAGTACCAGTTTTGGAAGATAACTGACATGGCGCTGGAAAGAGCAGGGCTTAGAAATATGCGGTTTGGTACCCATTCGTTTAGAATAGGGGCTGCGTCAACAGCAGCCGCTTTGGGATATGAGGCAGATGGGATTAAGCGGTTAGGTAGATGGTCATCAAAGTGTTACAAGACTTATATCCGACAATTACCTAATGTGTAGGCAGTGTTATTTTTGTTTTCCAGATGGCGAGAGGCTGGAGGCTCGAAGGAACGTCACAATTGTTGGCCATAGTTATGTATATTGGGCAGCGCGCTATGCTGCATCTTCCCGATGGGGAAGTGATTTGGGGCTAGGTGCCCTGGCATCCATCTCTTGGAAGGGCATGCGTGGCATGCAATGGGTGCAATTTGGAAGAATGGCCTCTTTTGGAAACACACCTCCAGACATCTTGGTGGTACATTTGGGTGGCAATGATTTGCCCCAGTTGCCTGGAAAGGCTTTGATACTGGATATTTTAAGGGACCTGTGCAGACTACACATTTTGTACCCCGCCATGCGGATTGTTTGGTCAACAATTATACCGCGTTTAAGTTGGCGTGGGGCACGGAACATTGATAAAGTTAACAAGGCACGTCGCCAGGTCAATAAGGAAATTTGTAGAGGTGTCAGCAAAGGCGGCCTCGGATCTGTGGTTAATCATCACAGAATAAAAATGTCCACCTTGGAATACTTTCGTGAGGACGGAGTCCACCTGTCTGACGCAGGATTGGACATTTTCTTGGAGGATATTAGAGGGGGCCTGCTGTTGGAACTTGGTTTCTCTTGTGGGTACATGGGACATAGCCGATGCTAGTCCTCATGCTTTGGCGGGTAGTGCGGGAATAACTGGTTGTCACGGTGTCTCCCTTTGGTAATTATCTATAATTAACAACGCCCCAGTCCTGACGGCTCTGAGGATCGTGCGATTACAGGGCCGAAGGCAACTGAGGTGCTTGTACACTTTCAAACCAAAAGGTCATCAAATACGATGGCTAGAGGTTTGGGGTGTTATTAGGCCTTATAGGTTCCTCCGGTCATTAGACAGCTGGAACCTGGGGCCTGGGACTCGCCCATTGACTAATAAGGATTATTTGGCGTTATTTTCCCGCACTACCGCAGGCCCCCTCAAGTTTGGAATTGGTTGTTTACCTGGTTGAATTAATTTGGTTTAATAAAGTGTGGCCCAGATTTAAACCCAAAGTTAGTTGTCTGCGTTGTTATTTCCGGGCTTGGGGAGCAAATGAGTAATCCATAAGATTTAGCATACCTGCACATATCTGATGATGCTAGCTTAGGGCATTCTGCTACAACATTATGAATTGTTTATTTCGATTCATGGAAGGCCTGAAGATAGCCTAATTTAAGCAACAGGATAGATGTGATGCTGTCCATGTAATGGTTCCTCAAGACAGTCACCCCTATGCTGTGCGTCTTTCATTAATATAGGTTGGTTTTTACTTTCTAGAATAGAGAAGGTTAACAAACATTGTCACTTTGTTTATTACTTGCATCATCACCTTGATATGAATCTCATCACCACTGAATAAATATAGGGAACATATATTTGTTCTCCTGTGTTTAAAGAAATTGCTTTTAATTCACAAAAACGTATACTAAAATAAACCTGTCGGTTTTTAAAGTGCTACAATATTGTGCCATTTTCTTTCTTTCTTTTTTCTTTTTTCTTTTTTCTTTTTCTTTTCTTTTTTTTGCCAACACCCTGCTAGCTGGAACATATGATTTTATTTCTGCTTTAAAGAAAACATACAAAATGTCAACTAGAGAAGATATTATGTGAAATTCACTAGCATCTTGGCACAGTTCCATTTTTCCAAGTCTACTCATTCTGCCCAGATGGATCTACAAATTCTAATTTCACAGTTCTTCCCCCCCATCTAAATTTCTTCAGTTCCTTTTCTTCTTTCTTTATGTCTCTTCAATAACAGAACACATTTGGGGGCATGATATTAGTAGGGTTTTGGTGCCTATATTCTGTTATAGTCCCAACCATTTTGTGACTATACAGTTGTCAGATAATTTTTAAAAAATCTAAAGACGTTATGTGCCATCAATGCACTTCTGATGTGTGGAGTTAATGATGTCGCAAATGTCCTAACATTAACAGTTCTATTCAAATCTAGTAAACCAACAACAACTCATGATTTCTCATAATGCATTCACCTTTGTGTCCACTTCTCCTTAATAGTTATGTTTTTAAGGGCGCATATTTTGCGTGGCAAACAAAAGTTTTAAAATCCTGGATTTTGGCATGCAAGCACACAGTGATTTTCTTATGGGCCCAACAAATCCCAATTTAATACCTTTATAGGAAAAGAGGGACCTGACAACTATTCATTGTTATATCCAATTATAAGAGCAATTTGACTAAATCCATTTGAGAAAGGTATTTGTAGAAGTGATGCTTGAGTCTATCAATGCAGTCTGGAATGTTTAATGGTCTTTATGCAGAAATCTACAGTGAGCTATTTTACTGTATGCAGAGTTTTGATACTGTAGGTGATTTATCACACCACCTGTTTCCCCTCCATGTAATAATTTCAAGATGGTATTGGCTGATGTATTGGACACCTGCAGAAAATTGCTTTTGTGTTCAAAGATAATGATTTGGAAAACAAATCTTAGAAGGTAGCTTCTTTTGTACTTGAAGATCAGAGAAGTAGATTTAAGTTTATTAAGGGAAGTCAGTCATAATTAATCAATTATGCTGACACTTGAAATTGTATTTTAATTTGAATTGTGGCTGGTATGTTGTGTCTGTTTAGGTTTTAAAGTTCCTTCTTTCACCCATTTGTCCATTATCTCTGTGGATCCTTGAAGTTCTTAGGGGCAGAAAATTATGCCCTTAGACTCACTGATGTTCCCCAACTCTGTTCTGATCTATAGACCTTACCTAGGGTCTATAAGACTCTATCTCTAGGTAGATTCTAGCTAATAGAGTTGCTGTAAATGGAGGTATAACTTCCTTGTATATAGAAACAATGGCTGAAAGCCAACAGTGCCTTTTTTTTTCAACAACAGTGGATGCTATTTCATCCCTTGAGGGCTGCCTGGGGACTTTCAGCAATGGATGCAGGTGAATGGACTGAAGCTGAATCCGGGCAAGATGGAGGTCCTTTGGGTTGGTGTCCCAGACATCAATGGCTGCGGATGACCCGAAATGCCCCCCCGCAGCGTTTTCGTGACCTCGGTAAGCAAGGGGAGGGTGCGAAAACACTGACGGGCGCCATTTCGGGTCATTCGGCGGCCATTTTGGAGCCGCCGATCAGCTGATCGGCGGCTCCAAAATGGCCGCCGGACCGCGAAAACATCGCTGGAGGGGTAAGTTTTGGCGCCTATTGGAACGCATTAAACTAAGTTTAATGCGTTCCAATAGGCTTTTCCTGCCCCGTACAGCGATGTTTTCGTATAGCGAAGGTTAATCCGGAACGGATTAACCTCGCTATACGGGGCACCACTGTAATTAGTGCAGGGAAAGTGCCCCAGAGGGAAACCACAGCTGCGGTACAAGGATATCTGTAAGCAGGATCTGAAGTCCTTAGGAATGGACCTCAACAGATGGGAAACCTTGACATCTGCGTGTTCAGCCTGGAGGCAGGCAGTGCAGCATGGCCCATTCCAATTTGAAGAGACACGTTCAGCAGGCCGAGGCAAAGACGCAGTCCCGAAACCAGCAAAATCAGGGAGATGGACAGGGGACAGATTGTATTTGTCTTCAGTGTGGAAGGGATTGTCACTCTCGAATAGGCCTTCTCAGCAACACTGGACACTGTTCCAAGACCTCTATTCAGAGCACGTTAGCATAGTCTTTTGAGACTGAAGGATGTCTACAAACACAAGTCATGCATTGATTGAATCTGCAGTCACAGAAAATGTGTTCTGTTTCCAAGTAGTCCAATTTCCCTTGATTATTATTTGATCTTCCTATTTCATTTCAAAGTCTTTTAAGTGACTTTCTGATGGTCTAGCCAGAATCTTGTCCTGGCAGGAGACACTCTTTGGCATTCATCCATTTGACATGTGTTCTTTTTGTTCTCTACAGGTTTGGCCTTATCGAGGAAGTGACACTATGTTGAGCTTCTTAAATGCTACCATCAGATATTCCAAAACTCTCCCCAAAACCTAGGCTTGTATCAGCATTGGAAAGATTGCAACAAAAGCCCTATTTGAACAGCTAGAGACAGTTGTACATGTCTAATCATATAATTAACATGAATGAGCATTGGTATAATATTTTAAGGGCTTCACATTTTAATCAACTGATCTATTAGATTAGCCAATTAAAAATCTCCTGATTGACTAAAGTGTCCCTCATTAATAACACAGTTTCTTTTTTAAAAACAAGTTAATTATTTTTAATGTAAGCTGCTAAAGAAAACCCCCTGCAGATAGCAATTCCTTTTCTTTATTGTAGACCGACATGACACATGTGTGCAGTGTGTAAGAAAGAAGATGATAGCTTGCTTTTTTTTGAATTGGTTTCTTCATATTGCCTTCTTGTTCACATACTTTGCACATAATTAAATTGTCAAAATGCAGCCATTCTCAACCTTTTTTTGACCATGGCCATAAAGAGGGTGTGAAAGAAATATAGGCCAAATCAGGATTGTGTAAGTCACTTCACAAACCTTATAAGATGGTGTGTGAAGAATTGCCTGTGCACTCCTTCAAATGCACCAGCCCCCCTGGGGGCCATATGGCCTCTGTTGAGAATGCTGGAGTACCAAGTGCCCTTAAGAAGCCTTGGGCTGCAACTTCCACAGTTTCCAACTGTTGGTTGTGCTAACTGAGGCTGATGGGAGCTGTATTTCAAAACTACTGGAATTGCCTCCTCCTGAGAAAATTAAATTCTATTTGGTGTATTTAACACTAATTTATCAGAGATGATGTTAACACAGGGATGAGCAAACATAGGAGGGCAGGGGCTAATGTTCAGTCCCTTACACTCAGATGAAATTCAGTAGGAAGTCAAAACTAGAGTAGTCCTACTGAATCAGTGGAGAGTTGATAAGTTAACTCCTTCATAAGTACCACTGATTCAATTAGCCTATTTCAGTTGCAACCTACTACTAGCTTTCGGCCAATGTTTCTATATTTGAGGAAAGTATACTTCACCATTTACAACACCTCTTCCCTACTGGCTAAAATTTACCCATGATTACAGTTCGGACTTACTATTGAATTTCAGCCAATGTGTTCCTACCAGCCTTTAAACTAAAGCAGATGTAAAGGTAAAAATAAAATGTATGACGGTTCTGTGCCCTGTTTGAGAACAAGAGAAGTTTCCAGGAATTGACATTCTCTGCTCTCCATCCAGTTTCTGTCTCCACATATCAGACAGAACAAGGTTTGTCACCATGGAGATAGCCTCTGAAACAATTTTCATTATTAGCAAATTTCTTTTGCTAATTTTAACTTAAGTCTAAGTCCTTTAAATTCTACACATTGGTTCTGATTTTGTTCACTGGAGAACAAAGAACACACCTGTTTCATCTTCCAGATTGTGGAAGTTATTTCAATGGGGTGTGTGTGGGGGAGCAACAAAGAGATCAGACTTCTCTAAGGATGGGTGGGAAATTCAGTTCCATTCAATTTTTTTTATCAGACCTTGCCCAGTTTTGAATCTAGTAAGAGACAAAACTGAAAAGATCCAGACAAGAATTCAGAAACAAGTCTTTTCGCTGTTTTTTTTTTTTTCTTTTTCTTTTAAAAATTGGTTTCCAAACTGTTCAATTTCTGGTGGACTGCTCAAATCTCTCTATGCCTTTCTTATATAAATGTGCACAGTATTCAACATGATTCTGAAGAATATAGTACAATTTCATGACTAGCTTTCAATATTATATTAGATGTTTGTAGTATGTACAGTATTTTTTAAATCATGTGGTGATTAGGCCTCAGGGCTAGAACTTGGGTCTGAAAGCTGAGGAAAATGTGGGATAATAAGTAAATGAGTGAGTGAGTGAGTGAGTTAGTGAGCGAGCGAGCGAGTGAGTAAGTACATGTGGTCCAGACATTAAATCTCATTTAATGCAAGCTCAAATTCTATTTGCTTTTATAGCAGCCACATTGTACGGTTGGCTAATGCTCAGTTTGTGATCCACATGTACTGCTTCCCAGACAAATCTACCCTTCCTTTATTTTTTCCTTCTTTTTCTTCCTCTTCTTTTTTCTGTTCTTTTCCTCATTTATCTAAATGAGGTGTTTTACATGTATCTTCATTTAGTTCCCTTATTTTGCCTTCTATGGTGTTAGTTATCCTGGCCAGCTTCATGATACCCAAAGATTTTATAAACATCAACTGTATGCCATCATACAAGTCATTTATCCACATGTTCTTTAGTTATGGCATTTATGAAGAAATTCCTTCCATTTTTCACTTTCCATCTTTGGCACCTCCCTGTCAATATTGTATGGACTTACGCTTGCACTGAAGAGATCTGTTCTTCTCTCAGTTAGAATTCATTTGCCAAACAGGAAGTGGTAATATTGATTGCCATTCTAATCTGTTTCATTGTAGTTGTTTTATTGTCAGCTTTGGCAATGCAGATGAGAAGCAAGAAGCACAAGAGAGAAATTAGAAAATTCAGGCCAGCATTGGCATGTCCTCATGTATAAAAATCAATTAAAAATATTGTTTGCAATCCATCCCCTTCCACAGTTTCCCAGAGAGTCACACAGCATGCAGGTGGGTTTAGAGATGGGCCAAAAAAAAAAAAAAAAAAAAAAAAAAAAAAAAAAAAAAAACCATATCAAAATTTGTAGTTTGTTTTAGCATCTCCCAGCTGATCACCCGATTATCACCTTCTCTCCTTTGTTTATGAACAGGTTCTCTATACTTGTTTTGGAAAAAGACTGACATAGAAAAGAGAAAGCTTCCTGCATACTTGGAGGTGGCAAATTAGGATATTCTTGTACACTCACTCACTCACTCACTCACTCACTCACTCACTCTCTCTCTCTCTCTCTCTCTCTCTCTCTCTCTCTCTCTCTCTCACACACACACACACACACACACACACACACACACACGGGCATACACACAGAGAGAGACAGTCTAGTTACATGCAATCAAAGAATTTATTTTAGCCTATATAGGCCATGGCTAATGATACAACTCAGGAGGAGAAAGAACAGGCCTAGAAGAGAGGTTGTAATCAAATGCCTTTCATGTATTCTTTCCTACTTTTAAAGAGATTTCATTACTTGTACACTTTTACTGGTGTGAACAAATTGGTGCCATTCAAGGCCTAGACTGCTTTTCTTTGGACTTTGGTGCAATAAACTACTCTCCAGTGTTTAATGTAGTGCTGAATTCCCTTCACACCATGACAAGCACATCGTGAGTTTGATTTTAAAGTATCAAAGGCTGAGGCAGAACTTCTCAGAAGGGAGCAAAATAAGTTCTCAGTTAGCCCATTCAGGAGGAAGTAAACAAAGTACCCATCAGCTGAGAATTCCATTGCCTGCAAGTAAGAATTCCCATCCCTAGGTCAGGTATTACGTCCATGCCTTCAACCCTGGTCATATGAGAGAAATGTTTTCTAGTTCTTTCAATATTTTCCATACATCTGTTGTACTGAATTGTGGTCACACGGCTTATACCCTGTGACAAGCATCCCAAGAACTTTTAGAATTTATTTATTTATTTATTTATTTATTTATTTATTTATTTATTTATTTATTTATTTATTTATTTATTTATTAGATTTCTATCCCGCTCCCCTAGACAAAGTCTATTCAGGGCGGGTTCCATTAAACATTATAAAATAAAACAATTAAAAGTACTGATTTATTTCCTCCTATTCGAATCATTATGGCGGGCCACACCATGGAACCTGTTTATTTTCTCTCTTGCTTCAAGGGGCAATTTAAATAATATTTCTCAATATACTGATATATCAGAAGCAAGGTCCCCTGTAAGGTGTGCAACTGTGTAATTGCACATGACTCTGACCCCATCTGCACAGCTTTCCACCTCCCCTGTGCACCCACAGCAATAATTTCCACCTCTTTCATTCCAGTCACAATGGAGCCCTGTGTGTGTGTGTGTGTGTGTACATGCGTGCACGTGCGTGCACCCACATGCATGGCAGACCCGTATATGGGGAGGCTGAGCCCCACCCAATGGGGTTGAAAATTGGAAGAAACATTTATTGTGAAGGTGTTTTTGTTTAGGAAAGTGTCCTCTGGCTGATCCTGCAGATATGCATTGCACACAATGGACATGGGGTATCCATGCAGCAGTACTGGCGATGATCCCCCTCCCGTGGCATTGCCATACCAACAGTTCGATATATTATGCACACCACAGTAACAGTGGCCACCTTCCTGACTTTGATTCTGAAAAGAAGAAGGGCAGGTTGTGCACACAGGCAATCCTGGTAAGGAATGCACCGGTACAACAAAGGTACAAAATAACACAACCCTCCTGGCAATGGGAAAATGTTCCACAGTTACACTGGTGGCTGGGAAAATTTCTCAATCTTGACTATGCATTGTGTGACTATGAAAAAAAAAGCAACAAACTGAATGGGGGATAACTAGAGAACATTTCCCTCAAGTGATTAGGGCCTTAGATAGAAATGGTACTGAGATGTACATGTAGACTGGTATATAGTAAAATCTCACAAAAAAACAAATTGATTTAAGCTGCCTCAAGTCCTTGATGAAAATTTTTTGTATACTACAAGATTTGTTATCTGCAGGTGAAAATGTGACAAGCAACAATGTTTTTCCTCATCAAGGTTTCTGTAATTTGCACAAACGCTCCCTGAGCCAAACAGGCTGATTATATAAAAATAAATGTGAACCCCTGTGATAAGTCCAATCCATCAAGTGTAATTAAAACAAAAGCAGGCATTGCCATTTGTGTGTGTGTGTGTGTGTGTGTGTGTGTCTGTGTCTGTGTGTGTTTGCATTGTTTGTGCAATTTTGCTTGATTGGTATGAAAAAAATCATTCAAATGCTTGACTTCTATTGCTTCCTAAGAAAAAGTGAATAAAATACCTTATTTTCTTAGGGGCAAGAGGAACAATTATGTGGTTCATCATCTTTGCATGCATAAACAAGGGAAGGAAGGAATTACTTTTGGCAACAGTATGTGAAATGTGAGGGCCATGAAGGTCAGGTTTTATGTCCCCTAACTACTTTCTTCTCATCATGCCTCTTTGATGTGCCCTTCTCGGCATAGGATACAACATAGAAAATGCTGGACACTTTGGGGCCCAATAGGAGTATTTTACCTGGGCAACAACCTACATACAGTGGGGTCTCGACTTACGAACTTAATCCGTATTGGAAGGCAGTTCTCAGGTCGAAAAGTTCTTAAGTCGAATCTGCATTTCCCATAGGAATGCATTGAAAACCATTTAATCCGTATCTGCTCTTTTCGTCCATAGAAACTAATGGGAAGCTGCTATTCCACCTTCTGCCACTAGAGGGGGATATTTTTTCTTTTTTCCTTTTAACCTAAGATGACTTAGCTTTAAAAAAAAGAGGAAAAAAGAGTTCGTAACTCGAATCTAAGTTCATAAGTCGAGTCCATATATTCCTATGAGAGCGGTTCGTAAGTCGAAACGTTCGTATGTCGAGCCGTTCGTAAGTCGAGACCCCCACTGTATAGGAAGTAGTAGTAGTAGTAGTAGTAGCAGAAGCAGCAACAGTAGTAGTTTTAATCTACTCTAGACGGATCCTCTGGGTGATGGCATTCATAATTGGTGGTATGGAGTGCCAAAATCAGGGATGAAGGACATCTGCCCCCTAGATGCTTTGGGCTACCATTTCTACAACCCATTATCATTCTCTGCACTGACTGAGACTTTTAGGAACTGAGAATAAAAATATCTGGATTACCAAAAGTTCCCTACTTTTGACTTCAATGAAACACAGTTGTCCTTGAGGTGCAGGTTGAGAGAAGAATGATACAAAGAGACTTATTGGTGGGCTCTATGAGATGTGGCTGGACTAAGAAATGGTGGTTGCTAAATCATCAAAATCTGGGGAGACAGCGAGTCAGGAGGATCTTCCTCAAATCGCAGAGTATGATGGGATGAAATGAACAACATGGGAAAGATTCTATCTTAGTGACAGAGTCCATGTTGCATGACAAAGTCTCCAGGTAGGAATATATCTGTGAAGATTCTCAGTCATCCAGGTGAGGTTATTTGGAAGTTGAATCATGGCAACTGGACTTTTTCTTATTAGGGATCTCCTACCAACTCTCCTCAGATTGAAGAAGCTACTTAGATGAGTAGCGAAATGTTTCAGCCTAATAAGAAAAAAGTCCATTTGCCATGACTCAACTTCCAGGTCTTCAGGAAGGACTACGTAAGAATCCTTGGAACTCTGGAGACCTAATGCTAGTTGACAATGCAGGGCTAAATGGGCCAATGGTCAGATGCAGTATAAGCAGTTTCTCATATTGCAGTTCCCGATCAATAATCCTTAATTAGTTGTATTCAGACAAAGCCACAAGGTTGTGTCCACTACAGCTGGTTCCCAAACAGCTTATAGTTCCCTTGCAGATCTCTGTAAATGTTAACAAAGCTGTAGACCCAAATACCCCATATATGTGCCTCACTTCTTTATTTCTGGATGTAGGCAGAAAAAACATAAGAAGAGTTATGTTCATAGTAATTTTCTTGAAGCCGACAGAATCAGGAAGTTCAAATAGATGAGAAACTGGTTCAGTTTGGCTAAGTAGCCGTACTTCTTGCTTATCGGAGCTGAACATCTGAACTCTGAGGTTCACCCAATAATAATTTAAATCGACAGTACTTTTGGTCAGACTAAGAGCTGTATTGAATGACTGAATTTTGATCCTTGGAGGAAAGGAAACAAAGTCTAACAAAAATCTATGGCTTTTCAGATGCACTTTATTTCTATGGCTTCAGCAGAGGCATAAATTAATAGAGTAATAACAAGCAGCTGCAATAACATAAGAGGAATTATGTGTCAATGTGTGCTGTAAACCCATACTGTGTTTCAGCATTTAATATATGAGCAGCCTTAATGGATCAGAGCATGGTTCACCTAGTCTGGTATTCTTTCCCGAACACTGGATTATACCAGGTACTTCGGAGGAGGTGTATATACCCTTATTTAGTGATGTGTGCCTGACATGCAGGCTTTGGGGAGAGCCTATAGCTCAATAACAGAATAAAGGTTTTGCATGCGGAATGGTCCAGGTTCAATGTCTGCTATCCCTCAGTAGGGCTGGGAAAGAAATGTGCCTTAAAATGGAGGACACCAACTGTAAATCATTGTAGATAATTGAGAGGTGGACCAATACCAGCTCTCAATTATCAACTATGACTGATAGTTAACAACAACAACAACAACAACAACAACAACAACAACAACAACAACAACCAGAGAGAGAGAGAGAGAGCATCAGCTACATTAGGATGGACAGGTCAACAGCTCCCTATTCTGGACAGGCTAAAACCTGAGACTAAACATAAGTCCTTGTGATGTCACAAGAATAGTGCCTTCAGGTGATCTGTGACTTGGTTCCCCCCCCCCACACACAACTCTCCCACTGTGCCTTGTGACCCTAAGCAGGCAGCTGGTTGGGAGATTGTACTGTGTAAACCCACCTCTCATCTGACAGCCAACTGTCAAAACCTGACCGAGAGATGGCCAAAATGTTGTCACCATGTGTCCATCTTGAACTCCGCCAAGCTTTTTTTATCTTACTACCTGACATGGCATGGGGCTAGTTATATGCCCCATGCCCGCCACTCAAGCTGAAATTTTGGCTCGAAGGCCCCCTTGCAGGTCTTTCAGAAAACTGTCTGTACCTAACTCTGACATGTGAAGATCATCATCCCTGAACAATTCAGGCTGAATAACAGTTGTGTCTGGATGCTGGATCACTGTACCCAGGCCTGATCTTATTGCACAGCCAATCTCCCTATTCACTCCCCACCTGCAGCGATCTATCCGACCACAAGCACAATTGGTTCTCCAGACAAGCCTAGGAATGTTATTAGACCAGATTATCCTCATTGAAGGAAACCTGTCTTTCAAAGTCTGCAGATCGTTTATAATTTGCAGAATCAAAGGCTTGTCTTTTCTAAATGTGAGGTCATTTCCACCCAAATGAACTACCGTTAAATTGGGAGGTGGACGCTCAAAATCTGATAGAGCTAATCCCAATAGCTCTGGCCATAACATGCCCCATTTTCCTTTCCATTCAAGCGTGGCAAAGGCCCCCAAACCTAAATTACATTCCAACCAGTCCTCAGGGCATGCTTCATAATGACCAGATAGGTGGGATATAAATAAATAAATAAATAAATAAATAAATAAATAAATAAATAAATAAATAAATAAATAAATGAATGAATGAATGAATGAATGAATGAATGAATGAATGAATGAATGAATGAATGACCCAGTGAACATAGATGTGGCCATACACCACCACTCATAGCTGAGCAAAAGCTGCCATGAGTCCTGTAAAAGAGAAACAGAGTCACATCTATACTGGAAGGAAACACACATAAGCTTTAAACCTATGTGAAGACCACATTAATATTTTATTTGTTTGGTTGGGTGGTTTGTTTGTTTCTTTTTTAATTCTCTCCCTGGATATAATTAAGCAACTTGCAGCTGCCTTGCAACCCAGCAGGGGGTGCTGCAAGAGACAACTGGACTGCTGCTTGTCTTTTTTTTAAAAAAATGTATAATCCAACGAACTGTCCAGCAGGTAGTGCTGCCCACCGATCAGGAACTGGCTCCCTATCAATTAATATAAGCCTTTTCTATCTTTCCCTCCTTTTTTAAAAAAATATAAAAATGAGTCCCCAGAAAACCAAGGAACAAAAGGAGGGGGTGGGTGGGAGGGCAAGGAGGGAGAGTAGGGAGGTAGGTGAAACAACAATGGTACTTTAACATTTTATACTAATTAAATTCCCCTTGATAAATTATCTAATTAACTAAAGAGTGCAAATAATTAAATCCTAAAACTCAAAATATAATCTAAAACACTCTTTCCCCTACACCCCAAGAACTACTGAATATAAGGTAACGATAAGCTTCGAAACAGAATAACTCAAAGCCAAGAAGTAAGGAGGTGGAGGGGGGATTGACAAGGGGGAAAAACCCTCCCACTACCCAAACAACAACATCACCCAGCAAACAAACGGATGAAATGAAATGTAATATATAGAAATTTAAATTTAAATGTAGGAATCAGCTGTAAAGCGCTGCCGATCGGCTGCAAGAGTATGAAAGCCACGTGGACGAAAGCAAAACTGCTTGCCATCTCCGATAGCACCTGGACTCCTTGCTGAAAAGGCAGCAAAAGAGGCTGCCTTAAAGGGACCCAGCCTATTTGAAGGCTCTGTCCCTCCTCCCATTGACTGTGACACTTCTATCTGTGCAGGTGGGCAAAGCCTCCCCGAAATGGCGACCAGTGCCATTTCAGAGAAGTCAATCCCTCTACAATCCCTCCAAGTTTGGTGAAGATTGGGTTTCCCCAATAAAGGGCACTTTCCTGGGGGAATGCACCTTGTGGGCATATAACTCAATGTCTGAAACCCAACCTTCACCAAACTTGGAGGGATTGTAGAGGAGAATCAGGGGAGGCATCCCTAGTGACTCTAGGTGCTTGTGGGGGGAGGCATGTGATAGGGTTTTAAAGGCAAAAATGAATCAT
Source organism: Pogona vitticeps (assembly GCF_051106095.1). Classification (NCBI taxonomy): domain Eukaryota; kingdom Metazoa; phylum Chordata; class Lepidosauria; order Squamata; family Agamidae; genus Pogona; species Pogona vitticeps. Next base: position 261,261,052 of record NC_135784.1, read on the forward strand.
GAATCGATGTGTCAGAATTGTTTTTCTATAAATGATTGCTTGTGACTCATTGACCTTGTTGGATTATAAATCAAAATGAACTTCCATTTTTCTAATTCGTGCCCATCTCTAATCACAAGGAAAGGGTGTGAAAAATCACTTGTTTACCAGCTACACCAGCTACACCCTTTTCTCCACATGCAGTCAGAGGGACTGGATGCATATTATGCCACACAAATGACCCTTCTTGTAAGTGGCTGAATTCCTTAAGAAGACTGCTGCAGTCCCATAATAAGAGTTCTGCATTTATGGTGCAGGATACTCAAATATCACATTACATGATAATATATACATTTGCATAAGTACCTAAGAGAGATATTAACATTACTATCTAGAATATGTATTACAGCTTGGAAACATCATCCTTATGAACGTAACTTGATACATTTATTTCACAATATCTCTTGAAAAAGAAGATTGAGCCATTCAGAACCAGACAAATGTGTCACAAAATCAGATAACTATGTCACAAGATCTGATCAGCTCACAGACTCAGTGTAGCATCCAACATGGATTCAAAAACACCTGCTTCAAATTTCTTGCCAACATTAACTCAACTGTGGCCTTGGATGATAAACCTTCTCTAAGCCTCATCACACTCCCATGAACAAAATCAGCACATGAAAATTATCCTCATCTACAACATATAATTATAATAATATTTGTGCACCATCAAGTCAATTCTGACTTACGGCAATCCTTTACAAGGTTTTCGAGGTAGAGAGTACTCAGAAGTGGTTTACCATTCCCTTCTTCTGGGGGGCACCATGGGACTTGTATGGGGCACAATTGGGCCCCTATTCTTCTTCTTCATTTATCCAGTTAGAAGTAGTTCAGTCCAAATTTGCGAGGGCTATATTACAAGTTCCAAGAGGGGTATCCAATGCAGCCCTCAGGTTTGAAGTGGGCTACCTGAAGGTTGAAGCCAGAGCTTGGCTGGCTATTTTTAACTTTTGGCTAAAACTAACCTTTCAACCAATTGGACTGACTTCACTGGTATTACAGGATAACCATCAGTCCCCTTGGAAGAGAGCAATATACCATAAAATCAACAGATACGGCTATTCAGTAGAAAGTATCCAACAAATGGGATACGATAAGGCGAAGAGTAATCTTAGGCAGCGTATTATTGAGACAGAAAGGCAGCAGGATCTTGGTATTATTAGAAATAGGTTTACAGTTGACAACGCATTGCTCCCACTGAAACCGGCAAAATATCTCTACTTACCCTTAACACCTAAACAACGCAAAGCTCTTACTTTGGCCCGCTTCAATGCACTTCCGTCAGCAGTCCAGGATGGGAAGTATAACAACACCCCTTACACTCAGCGTCTATGCCCCTGTAACTCTGGTGAGATTGAATCTATCTCCCATGTGTTACTTCACTGTGCTTTTTACTCTAACATTCAAGAAGTCCATGTTGACCCTTACATAAGGGCATTTCCTGGACGATCAGAGGCACACTACACACAGCTTTTGCTGACAGGGCAATGCCCTGGCAGATATATTGGGCTTAATTCAGATATGCTGACAAAAGTTGCTGAATTCTGTGCTGCTCCAATAAAAATCTGTGAAGGAAAGGTTCCACCTAAAGCGCAGTTATAGAATCTGTAAATTGGTGTACACCAATTAATGATCACACGGGCTATATGAGCTTAAAATAACAAATTTGGCATTCTATGCAAGCTGTAATAGCCCATAGATAAGGCCTATGATAGGGAGGTAGGAGATATCTAGTAAGATGTATATATGTATATAGATGTTTTTAGTGCTTTGGTGTTTTTAGTGTTTTTAATGCTTTTATATTGTTCTTATGTTCTTATGTATCTTACTTTTGCTGGTCAATGACCGCAATAAACATTTATTATTAAGGCCACATAGATTGGCTCTTCTCCTACAAGGCACACTGGGGAGTCAAATTGCCAGCCTCTGGCTCTGCAGAGTTTTCCATCAAGCTACCACAACACATATGAATTAGGGGGGAAAGCTGCACATTACACCTGTTGTAGCAATCTGAAGAGGTTTCGCCCTCTTTTGGCTCTCATGAAGTCAACATTCACTGGCAAGACACAACTAGACCTCCGTGCCTCGTGGCGCAGTGGTTAAACCGCTGTCCTACAGCCAAAACTGTGCTCACAACCTGGGGTTCAATCCCAGGTAGCCGGCTCAAGGTTGACTCAGCCTTCTATCCTTCCGAGGTTGGTAAAATGAGTACCCAGCTTGCTGGGGGGAGCCGCAATGTGTAGCCTGCATAATTAACTTGTAAACCGCCCATAGAGTGCTTGAAGCGCTATGGGGTGGTATATAAGCAGCACGCTTTTGCTTTTGCTTCAGATCTTGCAAACAATTTTTTAAATGCATTTCAAAAACACGCATGCTCCCTCAATATCTTTTAATAGTCCTGTTTGTGCACTTTGTTGCTTTCTTGCATAATCTATTCTATTCTCTATCCTATGCTTCTATCCTTTATAAACCTTAATGTCTGTTCTTACAAGGCAAAGTAAGAACAATTCCTCAGGAAAGAATTTAGAGTCTGTACATATCCCTTGCTATTGTAACAGATATTAATTTTCAGACTACAGCTTTCCAGATGCCACACAAGTTGAATGGAGTTGGGCGGGGGAGCCCTTGTATGCTGGGAAGAATATACATATCTGCCTGAAGCACCGTAGGCTCTTCCGCTACTATGTTAATATTCCTATTAGTCTTGATTGTCATTGTTGAAGGGTAGAATTCTAGATCTACAGCTTTAGGCATTTCTTTCCTTTGTTAATTTACACTCCCCCTTCAATTTGCCTCCGCTCCCCCCATCGTATTTTCTGTACACGGATTTTAGTCACATCATGTAGCAATCAATTTCCTTCATGCCAGCTTAACATTCAGTGGCCGATGAGCATTTTGTCATATTAACCAGAGCTCCTGTCTTACACATGACAGTGTTTCCTTTATTCATCTCATACATTTTCTTTCTCCCTTGTTAGTGGCTTCTCTATCTCTATATCAATGTTCTGGCTGGCTGCAATTACAAGTTTTCCCAGCTGGGACCTTGTTGCATTTTTTTCCCCTTGGGTTCTGTGACATGCTGATCTGTTTGGAAATGAACGGAATTGTTTCACCTCTGTGTTGTGTATCTTGTTATTAGAACGTGCTCAGGATGGAGGGTCCAGGTTTCTTACCTTTCTTTTATGGATGCAGTATAATCTCTGTGAGTTGAGATGAAAAATTTAGTATGGCTAAATGGTAGTATGGAAGACTGACAGACTGTCTGGGTAGAACTGTTCTCCGCAGTTCAGAAACCTTGGTCCAGTTTTCTAGCAACTGCCAGTGTTTGAGATGTGATGTGGCATATATTTTTATATGAAGATTGAGAATCAGCTCCTCAGCAGATTTATCATTCAATTTTCTTTTGTTCCCTGTATGTATGTGTGTTTCTGTTTGTACAAGAAACACAAAAACATCCACAAAGATATTGATTAGAAATGGGCACGAACCTCAGTTAAGAGATTTGTGCCATTTGTACACCTGTGTGTTCCTTTGCCCCATCTCACCAGCCAATGACCCACTCACCAGTTGGAGCACATTCCTCTCCATCCTTCTCATCAACTATTCAACCAATCCTCAGCAGGTGCACAAGTTTGTCTGTCCTGCTTCCTTGTCTGAGGGGCAATCAGCCAAGGAGGTGTGGCAAGGAAGCCCATGCTTCTGCCAGAAACTGGTTGAACAGCTGAAGTGGAGAAGGAGAGGAGCATGCGTCAGCTGGTGAGCCAGGGAGGTGGGGGAAGACAACACATGGCACATTTGGGGCTGTGCATACAAACTGGCACAAACCCCTGAAGTGAACTTCATGCCCATCTCTAGTATTGATCCAGAATATGACCTCTCTTATTTATCCTATCCATTTCCAAAGGGAAAGGGGGAAAGGGGGCTTCCTTTTCTGCCAATTTAATCTGCCTGATCACGAATGCAAACTTCAGAAATATTAGGGAAAAATCAATCCAGTGGTAGGGTTGCCAGATCTGACCAGATACATGGACATCTACATATAATTGTCCCAGCAGTGTCCCTATCCATTTAAAGACCATAACTTGTAAAGTCCTTTAATCAGAATGAAATAGCAGAAGGGCTGTTAGAATAGTGACTTCTAAAATGTTCATCCTATTCCCCCCCCTTTGGTCATCCCACAATAGTGTAATCTAATCTCAGAAGATCAATGACCCTCCCCCCCTTTACCATGGGATTTGATTTTACTGTGTACCAAGCTTCTGCAAAGAAAAGCTTCAGATTTAATATTAAATTATATAAATTGACTGTCATGAGATCTGGCACTTTAAGAGGTGAGAATTTTCCAGAGTACAACAATCACTAAAGTTTACTTTCCTGTGGAAGGAGGTCATATTGAGACTTAGGTATTTGGTGATGTTTGAGAACAGAAGAAGATGAGTTACGCCACTTTTAAAAAACAGTAAAACATCACATCTTCAAAGCTACTTTCCCCCCTCAAAGCTACCTTGTCTGAGCAGCTTGAAATGAATCCAGTGTTTCTCTCCCAATGACCAATTACTGAACAAAACCAAGCTAATTTGTAATTTGCGGAGCTGTGAGAACTCCTGGTCAAAAAAAAAAAATTCTTTCACTTTTAAGATAACTCTGCCTCTAATTATGAAGGAGGTACAGTATCTTGTTTTCTCTTATTACATTTCTTTCTTCATACCCCTCTGTATAACTGCCAAGGCTCTTAGAGAGGCTTACATTTCAGCAAAAAAGAGGGAAAGATAGCCCCTGGTGTTAGCCTTACAATATAAATAGATATGGATATTAGCTCTTTCAATCATTACCCGATAGGCTGTCATCCACCCAGACAGAAAGGGGCAGCTAGCTCTGCTATACAGTACTTTCTTGCTGTTTTCTCCAAAGCTACATGGCCAAGAAAATTCAGATCAAATCCACAGTGACTCCTGTCTTTGCTTATGACTGCAGGCCCTCCTGTGGTTTTAAACTGGCACCAATCCATCGTTTTAAAAACCACATTAAGGCTTCCATCATATGCTGGCCAGAGCTGGAAGGCTTCTGGGCTATGGATAGTGTGAGAGACAAGGAAGGAGAGTCCTGACTCACTTGACATGCAGCAAACGTGAAGCTGCTGGAGGTCCTCCCAGGCTAGAATAGCATGGCTGCTCAGTCAGTTCTGGGAGGCTGCCTGGCTGCCTTAACAACAGCAAGTGGCTGATGGTGTCATTGCCTTTGAGGGTGTGTGGGGGGGAGGGAGGGAGAGAGAGATAGAGCTCCAGCAGCTTTGTTTTCACAACACATTGAGCAGATAAGGACTCTGTTGCTCTGCCCCCAGTGTTGACAGCCCTTGCTAGCCTGCTAGCATTGGTTGGGCAGCTGGATCTACACATGCTCTTGTTGTTGTTGTTGTTTTTGCAAGGAAACACATTAAAACAGGACATGTGTTGCAAGTGGGCTGGTTCCCATTTACAGACAACCCACAGGAAAATAGCTTTTCTTCAGGCTCTTTGCAAATGTGTGGTCCCTGCCCTTGTGAACAGGGATGAGCCTCCAGAGGACTGTTTCCTGCTCTATGTATGAGAAAGAACCTCAGATCACTATTCTTGCCCACATATAACCTACTTGTGATCAAATGCCTATTTTTTATGGTTCATCTGTGTTTTTATGGGGAAAGTGATGAGGGAGGAGAGAAGGGCTTGCTGGCCCTGCCCTCTGTGCTGAAAGTGAAGAAGAAGGACTGAATAAGGCTATGAACAGAAGAAAATGGGGGAAAGAAAGAAAGAAAGAAAGAAAGAAAGAAAGAAAGAAAGAAAGAAAGAAAGAAAGAAAGAAAGAAAGAAAGAAAGAAAGAAAGAAAGAAAGGAAATACAATCTGATTTGATTAGAAGTTCTTCCAGAGTCCACCGGCACAGAGCATTTGTTTGACTTTCTTTTCACCAATGGTACTGATACTCCTCTTTTTCACCACACAATGCAAGGTTGAAATTAGTGTCAACAAAGTCAAAGAAAACACCTTGCTTTCTGGGGGGAAAGGGATTGTACCACTGTCAGGTAGTGGTATGTTTTTCTATTTTGCTTTGCTCTAGTGCCTGATACTGTGTTCTTCTCTCTTACACACATTGTGAGTGAGTGTCATGTGGACAGTGTTCCCTTACAGTTTTCTGTTGTTTGTTCATTTGGGGGCAGGGCAATTTCTATTCCTGAGTGTCTGTGGGCAGATGAAACAAGCAGGGAGGAGGGGGAGATAAAAAAGAAGGTGGAGAAGACAGACAAAATAGGAAGGTAATCTGTGTTGGAGCATGAGGGAACAGTTCCAGATGTGAGTAGTCAGTACTGGGATGGCCCAGCAACAAATACCAGGATGATCTGTTCAAATGTGTAACAAAAAATACCCAAACAATGCATAAGAACTGTCAATAACACCAATATGCGGACAAGCCAAGGTTCATACAATGACCAGATTCAATACAGCTGTAGTTCTGTAATGCAGTTGGACTAAACTTCATCTTACTTCATGCTGTATCATCCTGTATCCATAGGATATGGCATTCCAGTTAGACTGATCATGTTTAGAAGTGCCTTTACCCACACCAGCTTGAGGAGTGTGGTGATACTGAAAACGAGGAGAGCATAACGTATGAATAGCTATGCTTGTAAAATGCAGAGGGAAATATTTCTGAGTGACCTTTCAAGTGCTTGCAAATACATGCATTACGTTGACCTTGTAGAGCAGCATAGTAATGTAAAGGGCACTTAAAGCTACCTTTTGCATTTACTCAAAACTGGGATGTAATCAAGCTCATCAGAGAAAATATTAACCTGCATTACAAGCTATACTGCCTCTCCCTTGTTTGTGTGAGCTTTGGTTTAACCCTGTTATGAGTGCCGTGTGACAGTGTGGTGTGTTTCTGAAATATCTATAATAAGGAATACAGCTGGGAAAATACCCACACAAGCAGAGTGTGCACATGGCTTAGGTGTACATGCCTTAGGGGAATGAGAACAATGTAGAGGTGATATTTATTAAGCATTAGTGTTTACAGAGATATATGATCAATGCCATGCAGCACATACACACAACACACAATCATCTCAGATATTTAGAATTCCAAAGTTATTGTTTCGCACCATTTACATTTTTCAGTCATAGAAAGTTATCTGTGGAGGGGACACCATACACATACCATGAAGGGACAGTTTCATTATGGAAACATGGAAAATAAAATTTCTTCTTATGATCAATAATAACAAAACACCTTGGTATGTAATGAATTTAATATGTCTTAATTTATTATGGACTACAGCCCATTTCATCAAACAGATAATGTATGATACGGGTTGAAAGGAGGGATACAGAGGAAAGACTACCATTCCAGACATATGCATGCATGCAAGCTCATACATGGCCTCTGCTGTCCTTCTTGACATCACTTCAGGCCCTTTAGCATTTAGTCCACAAAAATAAATACTTTAATAATTTTTGGTCATAGAAATGTTATGGGAGGAACATTTAATTTTTTAAAAAAATGTTTAAGTGGTTCAGTGCATCAGTGATGCCTGACTGCTTAAAAAATTGCTTCCTCTCTGTGGAAGAGCAGATGAAGGGAGTTTTTAATTTCCCAATTTCCCCATATTATTAAGTGATTAAGATGATTCAGCCTCCTAGAGTGCTGTCCTCTGAAGATGCTGGCCACAGAGACTGGCGAAACGTTAGGAAGAACAATCTTCAGAACACGGCCAAAGAGCCTGAAAAAACAACCATTAGATCCCGGCCATGAAAGCCTTCGCGAATACATAGATTAAGATGTCTGTTTAACCCACTAATGATATGAGGATATGGAAAACAACTGGGAAATTAAAATAGGAAGCTTGCTTTAGTTCGATTCCAGCACTTGCACATGCTAGAAATGAACCAAAATGGAGTTATCCTAGCAGCACAAACAGCAACAACAAAACAACAACCAAAAACCAAACCAGAAGCTCCTGATAAGGATCCAGAAAGTTGCAGATAGGAACAGGATGGATTGGTTCACTCCAGCAGCTACCTTGTCCAATTGCCAGAAAAAGGTATGAACCAGCCTGACCCTGTAGCAGAGAAAACAGTGGGAGAAATGTCTGATCACATCATATGTGCACACAGATCAAGCCCAATTTAGGACTAGTGTGCTGGAGTTGCTTAAACCTTCTCCCACCCAGTCATTGGTTCATTTCAAAATATTCTTTTTTCATGTGGAGTCTTAAAAAAAATATGGAGAAGTCCCCGTCCTTTTTATAGCACCCATATTGGTTTCCCCCTATCTCTCAGGGTGAGGTTGGCTCATAATTCCAGTAGAAGCACCTGGCTTCCCATTAAATTTGGTTGTAAGGTGCCCGCTGCCCTTATCCAGAAGCTGGCCAACCCTGAGGGAAAGACATTTTGAAACAGAGACAGTAATACGAAAAAAAATGTACATCTTCGGCAGCTGCACACAACCCACCAGCGCTCTGGCACTGATCTAGACTGGGATTGTACATTCTTATTTGACTGTGAAAAAGAAAGTGACAGAAAACTACTGTATTTAATGGTGTATGTAGTTTAGCTCTAAGATATCAATGTAATGGGTTTAGATTTCTGGGAAATATTGCAAGTTTAAAGTTCTATAACATCTATTTCAAACTTGTCAAAGATTGATCAAGAAACATCTAAATACTTCTTTCCCCCTCTTCACTTGCGATATCATTAGATTCAATGTCCCCTTCTGAGTGTTGCAATTAAGGTATTCACAGCATGTAAGAATCTACTTCAAGAGGTTTTTAGACTCCACTCAGCAACAATGACCATCTGGTCAAGTTGACCCATTAAGATGACAATGTTTTAATATGGCTCCAGGCTAATGTCATGGAACTTTGCAGTGCTCCATCCTGTGTGGGTGGTTAGGGCTAAAAACATGATAGGCTGAAGAGTACTATGCAAATGTAAACCAGACCCTTTATTCTGCCCCTTGCAAAGCCACATCATAATCTAGTTCATCTTGACCGCAGTTGTTGAAGTTATTTAATGGACAATAGAAAGGGTGTTCAGAAATGGTACCTATGAAACTGAAGATAGAGTGTCAGGTAAGGCCATTTGCCATCTGAGCAACCTGACTGCATTTCTTGTATGTATTGTCAGACAATACTTTTTAAATCTTTAAAAAAAATCTCTTAAATTTCAATCCCTACTCACAAAACAATCTTACCCAAGACTAAATCCAATATTAGCAACAGCATTAAAGCAACCCCACTGAAATCAATGACTTACCTTAGTTGTGCTGTAGAACTTCCTTATTTCTCCTTATACAGGGAGGAATTACTGTATACAAAATTATATATAATTTTTTGTTATGTCCCATCAAGTTGTCTCCGACTTACGGCACCCCTATGAATGAGGATCTTCAAAATATCCTGTCTGATGTGTTTGTGTGTCTGTATGTATCTGTATGCATACATACATACATACATACGTACGTGTGTGTGTATGTGTATTATGTCTCTCTCTCTCTCTCTCTCTCTCTCCCTCTCTCTCTCTCTCTCTCTCTCTCTGTGTGTGTATTAATCATGAAAGTTCCAGAGAATTACTGTCCAACAACATCTGGAATAACCACGTATGCCATCCCCAAATTTAGCCCTAATTAACTAATGCAAAGCTTGTGTGGCTGATTTCTCATTTTAACTATGATCCATCTTGATTTCTTTGTGCTAATAGGTTGGGCAGAAAACAGCATCCTCAAGAACCAGATAACAGAGAAATTATGTTAGATTCAACTATTATAAAGGCCATTTACAGTAAACACAGCAGTAGGCTCAGAGTTAAATTAAAATTGATTGCATGTACATTGGTTTTTCAAAGCTTTAGGGACTGTAAAATTAAAAATTCAAAGGTTGCTATTTGGTTTACTTGTGAGATTGGTACTTGATTTAGGCACCCAGCAGGTCAGTGATGGGAAAACGCAATGGGGGATGGAAATGGAGATATTAGATTTCCAACCCATACCTGTTATGAGAACACATAGCCGTAAAGCAATAAATGCTTTCTTTCATTTAGGCTATGAATTTATAAACTTAAAAAACTGGATCCCTAAAATCTGTTTCCTCTGACTAAATATTAATTTCTAGCATGGGTAAAATTAACTGTAAAGAAATATCACCAAAGAGTGTGTTTATGTCTGTCCAGTGACCATACAAGGGATTTTGAAACAGCAGAGAAAATACATTTTCCCAGAAATAACCCAATGCCAAACTGACTCTTCTGTTACTCTTTGACTGGAGAGAAGGTCATATTCATGCTTTTAAATATAATGCAGATGGTTCCAATTCTGAACACATGTTTTTGGGTTGCCTAATGAAAACTCTGTCAGTGAAAGAAAGATGGTGGGTAGAAGGCAGAGAGTCCAGCATCTTCATATGAAGGATATGAGGCTGCCAATCTGCTGCCTGTATTACAATGTGATGAATAGAGAAATCCAAGATAAAGCAAAATGAAAGAAGCTGATATTCCTTCCCCTCAATTTTCGGGCCCTCGAGAGATGAAGATAGGAAGAGATAACAAACATGTAAATAGTTACTGTATCCGTCATTTCACAGCTTCAATACTTGTTCCTGTTTTAAAATCAATTACGTTCACCTTCTAACATTTCACAGCATATCCTAGATAAAACAATCTCCTGTTCTGTTCAGAGTATAAATATTGTTTTCTGTATTTCCTATGTGAGAGACCTTTGGTCACCAAATATAGACTGTGTTCCTTTGAAAGTTATTTTATATGGGAATAACTCAAAGTGCAAAATAAGGTCAGTAGCCTCCTTAGTTGTCTTCTCTGCCTTCAAGGGGAAAGCCCCTTCTCCAGGCATTGCAGCAGAATATCACCCTGCCCTGACTGGTTTAATTTACCAGAGATGATCTGGCTAGGTCCATTTTCTCCTTAACTCTTAAGAACTTAAGGTGTCTGTAACGTATCTGGTCTTAAGGATTGTCCCCAAGCCTCTCCCCTGAATTACATCACCCAAGGCATGTAAAAGACGGGCTCTTTGTCAGAACTGTTTTTCAACACGTTCTCTAGGTATCCAGTCTCTCCAATCTCACCACTTCTGCATGGAGCTGGAGCAACAGTTTTTTGTACAAGTTGCAACGTTTCTAAACATTATGATTGATGCGAGATCCAAAAAATGTTTGAAGCCAGTTCTTGTGCCCAGACCTTTGAAATAAACTGAACATTGCACAGGATGGCAGCATTGTGGAATGCTGAGGTAAAAAAAAAATAGTCAAAGAAATAAAAATAAACTTGGGCTACAACATCTGAACACCTTTGTTCTCTGAAAAAGCCTGTAGATTAATTAAATAAGCCACCAATTATGTTCAGGTCTTGAGCAGAAATTGTGCAATGAATGATGGCCTTTTGGAAGAAGTTAAAAAGAATTACCCATTGCTATGGAGCTGAAAGACTCCATCTGCTTACTCTCTTCAGTGGCTGAACAGGTAATTTTCATCAGTACTTACTCAGTGAAAATTTGTGTCATGGATGGCAATTATGCAGGACTACATGAGGCTTACCTAAGGCAATTTTTGGGCTCCTGCGAGTCTCCAGACCCCACCCATTCTCTGGAAGAAAAATGTGAGTAAAAAAAAAAAAAGGTTAAACTGCCACTTCTCTTGATTCATCTTTTAAATCTCAAAACCTTTTTCAAAATCAGAACTAGAATGCTCACCATTTTCATTCAGCTTCTTTCCCATGGGGCTTGTGGTGCAGCTCCCATTGAGGACAGGAAATTAGCCCCAAGACTCACAGAATTGGTTCACTGTTGCTTCATTGAGAAGGCTGATATTCCAGCCCACCAAATAAAGAAAACGACATAAAGGTATTAAGAGGGGGCAGGGTCGATACACTTTCCCTCCTCATGTGTTCTCCTGAACAGCACCACATAATTGATATTTTCCATTAGCCTTCCTTGCACCCCAGGTTACAGTTCTAATAAGGACTTGCATTGACCACATGGTTTGGTTTCAGTCTCAATGTGGTGATTCTGAAAACAGTCTGATTTGGCAGAGACCAAGATGGAGAGCGTTCAGGTTGACTCCGGGCCAAATCTCAATCCCATTTTAGAGAAATCCCACTCTTCTTGCTTGCCTTTGACTGCCATTGAAGTCAACTAATAGGTTGCTTTTTATCAGAATGGATTTCCAGGCACATTACCCATTGGAATAGAATTGTGCTTCAATTCGGAGAAATGGGTAAAGAGTTTCTGTGGTTTTTTTTTCCTACTACTTCACATTTTGATTTTTTTAAAAAAGCAAACAAAACCACTGAGAATGTACTTCTGTGTACATGGCATTGCAAAAACATGAAACAGTCCATGGCAAAGGAAGTATAAGAAGTACAACAAGCAAAGCCTACATTTTTGTGCACATTTCACTCATGTACTAATGCATATTTTACATGTGGTGGGGGAATCTAGAGCCTGCGTAAAGCTAGAAAGAAAAATAGAACTGGAATGTAATATCAGGTGAAAACATTCTGCCTGAAATGGAATTAAAATGTATTGGCACTAAGAAATCTTGATGTACTGTACTATGCAGACATCAATTTCTGTCTTGATCCTTCCTCACCATCCACACCTCCAGAGAGTTTCCTGACAGGTTTCGTCATGCTTCTTCATGGCTTTAAGAAGCCACTTTATCTAGACAAGAAGATTGACTCATGCCTGCTGTGCATCTTCTAGAGTTGGGACAAACTTGCCCCTATTGAACTCAATCACAAAGCTCCCATTGATTCTAATTGGATGAAATTGCAGCCTTTCTGTACACTGCTGCTTCTTTGGGCTCAGGCCAGCCTCCAGCCTTAAATAGATTGAAAGATTATGCTTGCAGATGCTCGGCCCATGGCTTTTATAGAGCCCCTGGAGGCAGAGATAAGGACTTTCCAAAATGTACAGTCCATTTTGACACTTAGGAATAGTCTGCATGGGAGTGTGTTGCTGTTTTTATTCAAACTTTTTAGATTTCAGCTAGCTTGTTCCTGTTTGGGATTCTTTGATCATGCCTTGCTGAAGTGTAGACAACACAATTCAATTCAGTTAAGCCTGGTAGAAAGGAAAAAATGCTAACTAAGATTTCTGATAAGGTAAAGGTAAAGGTTCCCCTTGACAATTTTTTTTTGTCCAGTCGTGTTCGACTCTAGGGGGCGGTGCTCATCCCTGTTTCCAAGCCATAGAGCCAGCGTTTGTCCGAAGACAATCTTCCGTGGTCACATGGCCAGTGCGACTTAGACACGGAACGCTGTTACCTTCCCACCAAGGTGGTCCCTATTTATCTACTTGCATTTGCATGCTTTCGAACCGCTAGGTTGGTGGGAGCTGGGACAAGCGACGGGAGCTCACTCCGTCGCGTGGATTCGATCTTACGACTGCTTGGTCTTCTGACCCTGCAAGCACAGGCTTCTGCGGTTTAGCCCGCAGCACCACCACGTTCTGATATGAACCATTTATTCCAACTCCGTATCAATAATGTATAATCCAATAAAGGTAAGATATTTCTCTGAAGTTTTTGCTCTCCCCTTGCACACACACCATTTTGCCCACTGATTCTTTTATGCAGAGACGGGGTCACCTATCCTTCCTTCCTTGCCTGCAGAATGCCTCTCTGTGATGAGAGCATAAAACGTACCACATGCCCTGCTGAACTGCACTGCAAAATTATTTTGATAGGTTTTTCTGTTTGTTTCTGGATGACACAGTGGTCTCTCTGGGCAACAGGGGTTGTTTTAGCAGAAGGAAAAGGCAGCTGTAGATCCTTGCAGCAATAAATCCTGAGAGTTTCTGATCAGAATAACACTCGTTTGTTTGTTTTTGGCAGACCATAGTATCCACAAAGCTCTTCTCCAGCACCATATTTCAAACAGATCAGCTTTTTCCTTGTTAGCTTTCTTAACTGTCCATCTTTCACACCCATACATGGTGACTGGAAAGACAAGAGTATGGATGATCTTGGTCTGCCTCTCCAATAACACATCTTTCCTAGTTCTTTCTTGGCTGTCCTTCCTAGTCTCAGTCTTCTTCTGCTTTCTTGGCTACAGTCTTGTTGATTGAATCAAGGTATACTAAATCCTTAACAATTTCAATTTCTTCATTGTCAGCATTAAAGTTGTGTAGTTCTTCTGTAGTCATGATTTCTGTCGTCTTAACATTTAGCTGCAGTCCCGCTTTGGCACATCCTTCTTTCATTTCCCCTAACAGCTGTTTCAAGTCATTGCTGCTTTCTGGCAGTAAAATATTTCATTGTCATGAAAGTGTAACTGGCAAGCTTTGGTGATGTCATGATACTTAGGTTATAAGAGAGATAACATGTATCTACATGGACTTTTATCTGAACTGGTATCTCTGGGCTGATAATATTGCTGCTAGAAGCACAATGGAGCCCAACCACAGAAATAGTCACAGGATGTACAATGGCCTCTTATTGTACTGTATTCTTCTCTTAACCTGGGTGGTTAGGAGGGCCCTTCTTTGTTTCCTTTACACTGGGAGGTGAATACCTTTCATTTTAGCAGGGTTTCATCAACTGAATGGACACTGACAGTAGGTATAAGAAGAGGTGTTGCAGAATTCATTACTTCCTTGTATGTGCTTTTATTGTGTTTTAAATGATTACAAATAATTGGTATTAATACAATTAATTTTCAGATCATTGGTCTTTTACTATTAATAAAATATCACACTGTAACATATTGACCAGAATCCTGCTGTGTTTTACACTGGCATAAGTGCGCTGATATAAATTAAAGCAGCAACTTGCTGGTAATTAGCAAGGCACTATCCCATTCCCAAGTTGAGTTAGCAAGTTGAGGACTCCAAGTTGAGTGCCTGATCAGAAATGCAATTAGCAACTCATTAATGAGCAACAATTCACTACCACCATTTGCCCCTTACTCTTATGCTTTCATTCTCTTCATTGTGTTTGTAGCTGCAGCTGTGTTTTTAAATCTTTTTTTAGTCATCTTGGGGGGAAAGGAAGATTTAAAATGATATAAAATAATGTAAATTAAAACCCACCTATATTGTGCCAGCTTTTGTAATTACAAGCAATAAAAGTAAAAAGGTTGGCTTGCCAATTGCCACAAGTGCATGTCCAATGGATAGCGATACCAGTTAATCCTTTTGGATCTGGTTCAGGTCTATACTTTTAACTTCAGCTCCTGACATTCATTTTATTGTCCATGTACAACAAAAACAGAAGTAAATATACAACTCCTCTGGTAATCTGGAATGTCCCCAGTAAACACTGTTATCAAGTAGGGAATGTTTTGTTACTATAGATTAGAACACAAATCTGTTGTAGGCAATGTTAAGTCAGTATAACATAGTGAATGTCCTATGTGGGGAAAAACACATAAATCTGTCCTTTTCCTTGAGGTGTCTAAGGCTCCCACACTAGTAAAAGAACAGTATTTGGTGCTTGGGTTCTGAGTGGCACTTCTGCAGGTGATTTAATCTCTCCATTGCTGTGTATGTGTTATGCAAAAGGATTTGTCCATTATTGTTGTTGCTGCTCCTCCTCCTGTTTTTATTGTTATATAATTGCCTACAAATAATAATGTGATGTCAAATCATGTTAAACTCATGGCAACCCACCCCAGGTTTTAGAAACAGAGTACTATTCCTTTCTTCTGGAGGGATCTTAGGATTGTGGCTCTTTGGCCGTTATTAAAAAATAATCCTATTTGATATTTAAATAAATCTCTATGTAGCTGCCTTTTCTGAGATATTGATTAATATGCATATGTTCCTCATACTATTACAAAAATTCTCAATGCTATTAGAAGCCTCCCATGACTATATTCTTGTACAGTTACTATGCCATAGCAATAACAAGACAAGAGCACCAAAAAATAAAGATATGTATGCCCCTTCCCTTCAGATAGAAGCGGCTCTTGCTGACTGTAAATGACCCCTGCCAATTAATCAACAATAGATTTATTTGTTCAATAAACGGATGAAAGCTCTCAGCTCTGGAAGCCATACGTCGACAGCCATATAATGATGCCCATGCTGTGTGTAGCTTTAAAAAGAAAAGAAAAAAGAGAGAGAATTCAGTCCTCCCAAATAGCACTAGTTGATCGATGAATATTAACTGGGTTCTTTTGTCTGGTTCATTTCCCAGCCACTGACTGTGTGACACAAGAGTTCTTAGAGCCAAGGGCATTTATAGACATCAGTTTCTTGTTCTCCTCTATGAATTCTATACTGTGTAACTGGGAGTGCAGAAAATACCCAGGGAAAAGGCAGACATCTTTTAGTCTGTGGCAGTCCCAAGGGTTTGTTTTATTATATCTTTATTTTATTTATGTTGTAGAACTGTTGGATAACTCAATGGTTTAGGTATCCTATTCCCCACAGTGCCTCCTTGACAGGAGCTGGACCGGATGATCCATAGGATCACTTCCAGCTCTGCAGTTCTAAGATTCCAAGATTATTATTATTATATTAACAGAATGTCAAAATAAAACTTGGTGTAAATATATACTCACACATTCTTCTTCCATTTTATGCAGGAAGTAAAACTTTCCACTCTCCAAGTGTTTATGGCACATGACTCCCATCAGCTTTGCTCAACATGGCTAATGACTTTGGACTTCAGGAACTGTTCTCAAAAATATTCGGAGGCCTAAATGTTCTACCTCCTTGTTTGTCCACAGGACAGCATGCTGCCAGGGCATAGACTACTGGCCACAGTACTCCATGACCTAGTAAGGTCCCTGTTAGTCCCACATAGAACTGCAATGCACTCTATGTGGGGCTACCCTTGAAGATGCCACAGATGCTGCAGCAAGTGCGGTACATAGCAGCTAGAGTGCGAACAGGAACATTTTCCAGAACCCACATGAGAACCCAGTTCTGAAGGCTTCCAGTTGAAGTTCAAGGTGTTGATGATGACTCACAAAGCCCTAAATGGCTTGGGACGATCTTGGCATGACCTTAGGAATCTCAGGGTTGGTGTTTCTTATTATACCTTTAAAGTGGCCTTACCCACATTTATCACATTCATTTTACAATGCTATTTTTTATAATATCCTTTTAAAAAATAACTCAGCGCAGGTAATTATATTATTTTGACTGATTACTGCGGTATAGTTAATGGTTAAAGTTTAAATCATTGGGCTCAAAAGACCTAGGTTCAATTTCTCATTTGCCAATGAAACACCCTTTGTGTTTCTCGCTGTCTCAGATTTTTGGCACACAATTCATATAGTTTATAATGTGTATAGTTCATAAACTTGTGTTCAAAAAATTTCAGAGATTTGCACATGGACAATTTTTGCACACAAATAAGCAGCTGTAAACAGAACATCATTCCCTGCAATGCAAGAATTTGGTGTCAACATCTTCACAGGTGAGGAGGAAATGTTGCATTTCCCCATATCCATGTGCCAGGATGAGATCAGTGAGAATATGTACATGCCTACTCAAATATACCTCAAATATTATAATGAGATGCCATGCTATAATGTATATTTGTTGAAAGTTTTTCATTATCCACCCAAGTATTTTTCCAGTGTAACTCAGAAGCTGCACACATGCTTTCACCACAAGCTTTCAATGCACCGAAACACCCCAGGTGTTCCATTTTTATATTGTGAAACGAGTTCCTGTATCTTTACCATCTATTTTTCCTGCTCTCTCCAGCAGTGGATTTCACAAGAGTGGCATTTCTATAATTTCATGTCAGAGTTAATTGCTTTATTCATTGTATCTTTTAATCTTTTCACTCATGTTGATATTTTGGACAAAATTGTATTTGAAGGAAGGAGTTTTTAAGAAAGCAAATTAAAGATCACTCTTGTTAATCATGTGTCAAATGGTGCAGCAAGGATGCCATGTAACACTCATAGGGAATGCTCTTTGTGGCTTTAGAAGAGATAATTAAAATGTAAATGAATATAGGGGGCTGTTGGTCAATGGAGCTAACAAAGGTCTGCATGAAAATATCACAAGTGGCATTTTGTTAAAATGCAGGCATGTATTTTAAGGTGCCCTTTTGTTTGTTTTCCCTCATCAATTTTGCATCAAGCCAGCTAGGAAGAAACCCTCTATCTCTAGCTATATATATATTAGAACAGCAGAATAAGCAAAGCAACTACTATTACAATCGAAAGGTGGATTTGAAACCTTAGTACCATCCATGTGTCATGAATGGCTAATTAGTACTGGAATCAAAGATGTGCAGGAAGTTCTTATTTGTCACCCATTTAGGTTCAACCAATTTTATTTGTAAGTGTGAAATGTGAAGGTTTTCAATAAAGTTAAAACTATTGGATTTCCAGCTATTTCAGGATTGAAGTATCAGTTGCATAGGAAAACAGTCTGCTGTAAAAATCCACCAAAATGAGACAGTTTTCTAACTGTTGATGTGTGAACCTAAAATGCTTCCTACTTCCATTCATTTTGGATAATCATGGTTAAGTTCAGATACTTATTGTAATCTATATACATTTATATTGCAGAAGCTTTTTGACTGAGAAATCAGATCGGCAATCTCTCAAGAACTGTAAGACTGCTAGTGAGATTTCTAATATTTTCTGGTTTTCACCCATATTAAAGCTAAAACACGAGAATGCCTTATCTGAATAGTGTTAACATAACTATGTCTAACTTATGGAAGCTATTACAAAGTAATTTGATTTAAAATGTAATGGTTAGGGGATTGGCTCTGATTTAACTACTGGAGATAGGTATGCCCTGCTTCTTATTTTGTTTCATATCCATACACTGGCTCTAGACTTTGAGCATTACAGTCTTTACTGTTCAGCAGAGCTGTAGTTACCAGCCTGGCCTGCATGAAAAACACCACTACAGATAGCATTAGCATGGTTGGCTGTGTAGAGGAATCATCTTTCAGCTCTTTTCACCAGATCATCAGGATCTCTAACCATCATCTGATGCCCACAAACTGAAATCACAGATGGTATTCTTCTATGACCCCTGCTGCTTTTGACATGGCCCAGTCATTCTCTTCTTTGGCTGTGGAAATATTTAATTTTGTAGCTGGCACTGTTAGATGACAGCTGCTTTAACACGTGTTCGCCTTCTGTGGCAGGTGGCCACCATCTTATTCACTGTTATCTACAGATTGAAGCACATGGCTGAGAACCCAATGGCCCTATAACAAGGGTCCACAAAAATAATGATACTGGCATGAATACTATATTTTAGTGATGTTACTCAGTCCCATAAAGAACTTTGGGCAAGGGCCAGACTGACAAAAGTACTTGTTTTATGTACCCAGGGAGATGGAAAACATGTGTGTCTGAGGTAGAATCTGGGATCCTATGACTTCCCTTTGCCAACATTAATCCAACAGCAAAAAATCTCAGTTGCAAATTACATCTATTTAAGAAGTTGGTGGTTATTTCCTGTGGCACATCATTTATGGGATTTGGTAGATGGCATGAACTATGGACAGTGATTTCTTCACCAGTGGCAATTTGCTGCTGAAATTTATACCATTCTACTTAACATCAGCTGGCTGGACAGGTCAGTGAGTTAGGCTTCTGACAGAAGTTGTGAGTTCAATTCCCCATTCTGCCTCACAGGAGGAGAGCCATCCTGCGTAGCCTTGGGCAAAATGTACAGTCCCATATCTAACTTATAGGAGATGCACCTCATAAGAAAGGAAATGGTAAACTACTTCTGAGTACTCTCTGCCTAGAAAACCATGGAAAGGGTCACCATAAGTCAGAAGTGACTTGACAGCAGACAATCTTTATATTATTACCTAACATCAGTATATTTATTTGTGTGTTTGTTTATTTAGAACATTTATAGCCTGTCCTGAATTGTAGGATCTCAGACCGGGTTACAGAGCCGGATAAAACAATATTAAACATAAGGTGTTTTAAACAATTTAAAATCAAATAGTTTAAAGCACAATATTAAAATATTAAATGATTCCATTAAAAGCTGTGTAGGCCATGATCCTCAACCTCCAAACCTCTAATAAATAAGTATATATTGGCTCAAGACTGAAATGATGCCAATGTAAGTTCCAGTCAAGTCTCAAAGGGATGGGAGTCGGTATGCTATAGCTGAAAAAGCCCTCCCCCATGTCTCTACATAATGAATTTGCACTCAACCGAGGGACATGGAGGTGGACCTCTTCCTAAGATCATGCCAAGTTGCCCAATTTGGTCATTGTCACTTAGGGGTGTACTCTCTTTTGTTGCCAGCAGTTTAGACATTAATGACTGTGTGTTGTGTTATTTTCAGGGGACAGCACATTTATACTGTTATACAAGCTGTATACTCACTGCTTTACATTGTAGCCAAGTGTGATTTCTTCAGTGTCACATGAAAAAGATATATTACAATATTTATAAAATGTGAGGGGGTGTACTCACTTCTGTGATATACTGTATATATAGAAAGGCAGCTGTGTGGAAATAATGATGGCCACCATCATTGAATCATATTGATTCAAAAAGGAATCAATAAGGTCATGCATACATGTCATACCACAAAGGAATGTATCAAAACATGATTGGAACAAAATAACAGAAGCCTCCCAGTAAGTAGGAAATAACCATGGTTACACTGCTTACCCAGTAAATGGTCTTGTGTCATGTGACTGCAAATCTATGCAGTGTTCTAACTGGGGTATAAGGGAACATTTGCCTCATGTGATCACAATCTCCCTTAGGATTGCACTGCAAGTTTCAGTCTGTGCATGAGCTCTGGAGATGTGGATTAGGTCAATTTTCGAAGTCAATATATTCGAAGTCACAAAGCATTAAGTATCTCAGGTTTCTCTGGTACAAAGCATGAAGAATTTGTTGGAGAGTTTTGAGATTTAGTTAAAAACCTCTAGCATCACAACAGGGGCTTACAGAACAGAGTTAGCTACAAGTGTCCTCAGAAGAGACCTTTACTCTAATCAACTGGAACTTATATCTTCAATAGCTCAATGTGAGACATTGTAAGAGAAAGAATAGAAAAGATTTCATTTACTCACAGTTGAAGAGATCAAAAACAGCATACTGTGCAAAAATTACTTCTTACAGCAACAGGCCTCAACAGACTCACAACCTGCTTTTAGTAGTTTCCTGCAGATTACATTCACACAACAAACTAACTGCCTAAACAGGAGGTAAAAAGACACTTAAGCAGAGATGTGGCTCTCTTTCAAATCAGAGGCAGGGAAGGAACAATTGGTTACTGCTGGGTTGATTGACAGTCACCCCAGCTTAGAATGTTCACTCCCAGTCAAATTCTAGAAAAGGCAGCATATGAGTTGATACAATTCCAACACAATTCAATATTTTGGCAATGGCACAGAACAGCTTGAATTTTGAAATTCAGCATATGTACTGGTTCTCTCAGTACCAACAGTCACTGTATTCAGCAGAAGATGAGTTGGAAAATGCACATAAAAATGCATACATTTTCAAAATGCACATGGAAACATATACAAGTTCTGTGTGAAAGAAGAAGCTGCAATTAGATATGGATCTGAGTCAAAAAGAGCTTTGAGGTGGAAATGGGAGAACCTTGACAAGTTTGAGCTTGACCGATTTGCACATCACTAGGGGACTCAGTCTACTGAGCCATAAAAAGAAATCTCAGGAATGAATGAGAATTGCAACTGAGGGGGAACTGATACCTGTGGATAGTTCACCTCTTTTGAAACGGGGAGCAGATAAATTTTTTAAACTGACTGAAGATTTAGGAAATGAGTAAAAAGTGCTCTCATTCTTTTTTTGTTTGCTGTATTTCCCCCTCCTTTGGCAAACAATAATCTGTTTATTACAACATGGTCATCCTGTTCTATATATCAAATAAACTGCTGAGAAATATTTACATGGAAGTAATCAGTGCATATGCTTTTTTTTTTACATCTATGGCCAGGCCTTGGAAATCATGTCCTAGAAATAAGGTGTTAACAGTAAAATCACCACTTTCTCATTAAAGAAGAGGACAAGCGAACACATGCATCTGATCTTCAAGAAATCATGACTGGAATACTGCAACATTTTTACACCAGTGAATCAGCTGTTCCTCGGGGGGCAGAAGAAGAGAGGGATCTTTCCTTTGGGTAGCTTGCTAAAGGCTGTGCTAAGGGAATCCCAACACCCTGTTTACAAAGATAGGGGCATTGTTTTACTCAGGCTTTCCCTGTCTTTCAATGTACCTACAGCACAGAGAGGGGAAGCCTGACCAAAGGAATTTCCCCCAATGTCTCTGTAGTCAGTGGGGAGGGGATCACTTCAGTCGTGCTTCCCCATCTTTCTAAGCTCCGGGCATGGCTTTTGGCAAAGACAACGGTGGTGGGGGATCGCTTGGATCAGGCTTCCCCCCGTCTTTCTATGCCTGGGTGGCCATAGAAAGAGAAGGGAAGTGCGGCCCAAGCAATCCCCCACCCTGTTGTCTGTGCAAAGATAGGAGAGGTGGGGGATCACTTGGGTCCCACTTCCCTTCTCTTTCTATGCCTGCCTCGGCATAGAGAGATGGGGGGAACCTGACAGAAGTGATTTCCCACCCCCAGTGTCTGTGCAAAGACAGCACGGGGGGGGGGGAATTGCCCCAGTCAGGCTTGCCCACTGCTTCTAGCAAAAGCTTGGTTTCTGGAACGGAAACCATGGTTCCAGCAGTCTATCTTCTGTTTCGGCGGAAGCGACAGTGGAAAGGAGATGGGGGCAGACTGTGGGGGCAGGGGCCTTTTTATTTTTTTTATATAGCCTTATGGGCTGTCTAAAAAAAAAAACCTGACAAATTGACAAATTGATTCGTGCTTCGTCAGGCCACTGGGGGGCAACTTCTGGTCTGTGGGTCATCAAAGCTGATGACCCATGAACTAAGACAAAGTCTCATTTTGGTGCTTCATCCCCATCCCTAGTTTATATGTTTTTATTTTGTTGTACTGCATGATGCTTTAGTATGCTGCATTTATTTTTATATTAGTAGTGATGTTTTATTGTTTAGGGTTATGTTGTGAACCACCCAGAATGGCCTTTGGCTAGATGAGTGGTATATTAAATCAATCAGTCAATCAATCAGCTGCAGCACGCATTCCATCTGAACTGATGCAAATACATTCAACTGAGAAAAAATAGTAGAAACACCAGTGTTGGAGGAAAGACATACAGATTGGAGGAAAAATCCCAGACTGATTCACATTGACTTGTACATTGTGTAATCAATGGAAAACAAGATGAATCTGACCATTCCAATCTTGGAGTATTTCCTGTATTATTTGTCGATGCAGTCTCCTCCTGAATTACTCTGACAAATAGAATTTTGGCCACTGTTCTGAAAGTAATATTCAAACGTTACTTTCAAAGCATTGCTTTTAAAACATTAGCTACAAATGCAAACCTGTTATTTCAAAGTCCATTTATTGTAACCCTTCTGAGAGAGAAATGTGCATGTCTTTCTCACTGTAGGATATGCATAACACCTAGAGGATTTCATGGATGGTAAGAGTCTCAATAGCTCAGGCTGATGACTAACCCCAAAATCAGAGGCATGATATATCTCTGAATACTAGCACGCCATTTTTGGGAAAAATGAACAGAAGATGTTTTGCTCTCCCAACCAGGAAATAATGAGGTGAGACACGTATTGTTGGGTTATAACTTGGGCCACAACTTTATTAACTATTTAAATTGTATTCCCCGAAATACAAAGGGGCTTACCGTAATGTGATATTCTTTGCTGTCTGGATAATCCTAGATTTCCGGATACTTCCTAGAGCAGGGTGAGCTCCTATAACTGAATCATGCTGTTGAACAGCATGCCTTCAGTTGCTCTGTGAAATGGTAACCCCCTGCCAGCTCATTCCATCGAGCCTCATGACTCTAAATGGGCAGCTGGAAAGGAGGTCCTTCCATATAAGACACCTTTCACCTGATAGCTGATAGGCTCAACCCCCAGCGAGATGTCCTAACTTTTGGCACTCTGTGCCAACATGAACTTACCCCTACTTTTTCCATCGCACTACCTGCCACGGCTAGGGGCTATTTATATGCCCTGAGCCCATCACCCAAGCCAAAAATCTTGGCTTTAATGCTCCTTTGTAAGTTCTCAAGAAAGATGCTCATGCCCAATTCCAATAAGTGAACGCCATCATTCCTATATACAGTGCCTCGCTAGATGATTACCTTGTGGAACGAAAAATCCGCAAGATGATTGGTTTTTGCAATCACTATGGTACCTCGTAAGACATTTTCTTCTATGACCGTGCTTCGCAAGACTTTTTTTTTTGAGACCGATGCTTCGCAAGACTTTTTTTTTTAGACCGATGCTTCGCGAGACCCTTTTTTTTTTTTTGAGACTGATGCATAGGGAACCTCGCAAGATAATTTTTTCACAAGATGACGATTTTCGTGGATTGAATTTAAATCATCTTGCGAGGCACCACTGTAGTTTGAGCCAGTGACTCATAATCTCGGGATGTGGAATCACAGACCCCAAACCAGCTCTCATTGCATAGCGAATCTCACGATTAACACCACACCATGACCTGTCAATCCTACCAGGCTTGCAGTCAGCATGCCAAGATCTATGTGGGATCAGATTGGACCACATCAGCTTCATCGAAGGAAACACATCCTTCAATACCCGGAGGTCCTGGATGACCTGTAAAATCAAAACTTGCCTGTTCTCATTATCAGGTTATTGCCACCCAAATGAATCAAGAAAATATCAGGGGGTGCAGCCTGGATGCTCAGGAATGCAAGATCCAAGAGCTCATGCCACAGCATACCCCTTTTTCCCTTCCATTCGACGGCGGCTGAAGCCCCCAAACCTAAATTACACCCACATCCAGTCTGCATGGCGTGTTTCGCTGCCCTTTGAATATAGCTGTGACCATACACAGCTACTCACGGCTGCGAAGAAGCAGCCCTGGGTTTCCTCCCTCAATAGAAGCATCACTTCTATTGAGGGAGGGAACGAATATATGTTTTACACTTATAAGACGACCATCTCCCCAATTTTTTTATTTGATCCTCACTGTATCCCAAAGCCACCGCTGTGGATGCTGCACCTATATGAAAGGAATGTGTGCCAAATTTCTATCCCACAATGCCCACTTTCTCAAGTCTCCAGGAAGTTATAGTCCAAAATTGGTACTATGTAAGGGACAAGCCGTCCTTATGGCAAAATAAATTTCCTCCAACATCCCCCCTTAACTGAACAAACTCAGTAAGGGCTTTTACCGGGCAGAGTTCATTTACAGAACAAGACCCTAAAGTTATAACCTGCCTTCTTCCAAGCTGATCAGTTTTAGAACTGCAGAGATGAAACAAAACCATGTCTTCGGAGACAAATAGGCCAGCCATCTCCAATGCCATCCGTGAATTATCAGTTTTGGATGCTCTCACTAATTCACTAATGTGAAATGCCCCAAAGAATGCACTTAGGGTAGCTGCCTTAAATAATTTTACTTCATACTGATCAATGCAAACAGCTTCCCAGACATGACCCAACTGAGACAGAAACCTGGGGGAAGTAGGAGTACAGGCATCTGATTGCTTACCCCTTTTCTTGCTCCACCCCTGTATCATTTTCTTAACTCAGAAGTCATCGGCCAAATCCGGGCACCCATGAGCCTTGGCATATATATAAACCTAACTGTTTATATATATACATATGTGCTGTAACAAATCACTTTTCTGTCTTTCAGTTTCTGCTTCTGATTAACATGTGAAGCCTTCCAATTTTCTCTTGTAAATAGCTATTCTACAGCACAATCCTATACATCTACTCAGATCCAAGTCCTAGTGAGATCAATGGGATTTACTTTGATATATGTGTTTATAATAATGCAGTCCTAGTCAAACTATTATTTGGTGACTTAGGAAAACAAATCAATACCACTTTTAAAGCAACTGCAATACCAGTATAATCCATAAAATAACAATGGAATTAGCTATAACCAACTGTCTGCAAAACTGAATTGAATTGTGGATGGAAAAGAAATGATTAAAAGAAAGAGAGAGGAGGGCAGCCAGGAAGATGAAGGGTGTAAAAATATTCATGCTGTTACTCTTTGGAGCAACTGATAGTAAACTGAACATCTTGAAATATTAACCAATGTTAACCCAGAACTGCTTTTTAAGTTTCAAGCATAGCAAGATACATGGCATCAGATTCAATGTTTCTTGCAGAGGAACATGTCATTGTAGATCCATGAGAGAGGACTCAGGCCGCTCTCCCTCCTTCTCAAGAAACACACCAACTTAACTTTAAAACTATATTGAACATTTCGTGGATAAATTGGTTGCAGCAAAATAGTCTTGGCACAGTATTAAGTTACAGATACCTGCATCAAGTGACCCCCCACCACCACCTGACACACACTTTACCACCCTTGTAAGCAACTGAGTAACCTTGCTGGGGCTTCCCCACTTCCCTGCATTGCTGACCAATCTGGCAAGGAGTCAGGATGATGAGTCTCCCCACTCAGCTGCTAAGTGGACAGCAACTCAAGGAGATGAGGAAGCCCCAACTGGGCTACTTCTGCAATTGGGGTAGCATAAGCAATGATGGCTTTACTCACTGTGCCTCAAGCAGTAAGCAGCCAATCCTAGCTACAAGGTAAAACAGGCCTGTATTTCAAAGAGCACCTGAAACCATCACCCAATATAGAGAAAAGATGGTGGACATTGGGAACTACAGTTTGGCTTCTCTAAGGAGACACTTTCTGAACAGCAATGACATTTTTTTTTCACAGAAGGAAAAAACGTCTCCAGAAAAACCTTTTTTCTTTCAATAGAACTCGAGGGGTTACAGATCTAGTAACAAATACAAAGTTAATTACAAATCTAATAACATTACAGGACCTTAGAACTATAATATTTTATGCTTTTGTATTAAGTAGAAAAGAAGAGGTCAATTCTCTTCAGACCCCTAAGGGTTTGTGAGGGAAGAGTAATTTTGGCAGGATAGTTTCCTTTATTACACAAAAACCTTCAAAGGGGAGAAGGAACAACAAGTGTCACATATTTGTAACACAGAGCAGAACAGGTTACACCTACCTGACTGGTAATAATAACAATAATGTCTTGCCCCTGCTAGGCCACCACAAGTAATGGAATGAGTATTTTTCTAAAGAGTAATGTTCCAAGCTCTGCTGAAACTTTTGGGATGGAGCACAAGGCCTGGTGAATTTCATGGCAGAGTTTGGCTTTTGTGATGTAAACCTTTCCTTATTCTAATCCGCACTACAACCTACATCTTTCCTAATCCACTGAAAGGTATACTTATGACTATTTGCGTGCATGTGCAGTAATGCAGCACATACAGGCTGAAATCCAGTTGGAAAGTTATGTAAACAGCACAAATTTTAGAAACAATTTGCCCTAAATTAAGAAATCTCTGTCGACAATACCTGTTGCACACTGAATTATGCCTATGGAGATTTGTGATTTTTCTTAAAGCCATACTAAGAAAACATCCCTGTCATAGGGCATCAGCTTTCAAAATGAATGTTCTCAACGATCACATATAACATAGTTGTGTTCAGCATGGTGCTTTTGTGCTTGAATGTGTGTCATTTTCCTATATGTACATTTAAGACAACAGGGGCTGGTTGAGATGTAACGGTAAATTGTAGCATGACAATAATCTTTTTACTTGTTTAATTTCTAACCTGTCTTTCTTCCTGTAGAATGAGCCTACTCTCCCCACAGGCAAATATGCTTCCATTCCCCCTTACATACTGGTGCAGGCAGCACAGAGGAGAAATTTGGATGGATGATTTTTCATTTTTATTTAACCACATATTCTAGTCACCTGCCTTAGAAGCTGAAAATATTCAGGTATTCCCGAAATATGAACTGGCTTGCGATCCCCTTGTCCTTTAGAGCAGCCATTCTCAACGGGAGCCATATGGCCCCCTGGAGGGGCTCTAGCATATGTGAAGGAGCCCACAGACTAGAAACAATTCTTCACTCCATCTTATAAGGCTTGTTATGTGACTTATGCAATCCTGATTGGGTCTATATTTCTTTCATATTGTGTTTATGGCCGTGGTAAAAAAAAAAGTTGAAATTGGCCGCTCCACATGGAGATCAGGCTTACTTGTTCCTTGATGCTTATCTCTGTTTACAGCCAAAACATTAACTACAGTTCTGACATACCAAAATGTAGTAGGAGAAATAAGATCAACAAGGACATATAAGTCACAGTGCAGGACAGGTAGTTATCTGTGAAATCAATCCATGGAGCTTTTCCTATAAAATATGTCTTCCATCTTCCTTAATGGCTTTGAGATGCCAAGTCAAAGTAGCTTCTCTGATGAGCTTTTAGTTTGCTCTCAGTTACCTCTTATTTGCGATGTTCTGACAAATGTGGATACTAATAATTTCTAATCATACAATGGGATTTCCTGTCACTCATTCTTCCCGCAGTTTGAATATGTATTGTGAGAGTCAGGATATGATCCAAGTGCTAGAAATCTGATGCAGGAAGGAAGAATTTGCAGTAGTTGTTGAGCCTTTACCTTTCTACTTGTGCAAACCTGCTTTGGATCTACCAGTCAGAATCTTATAGGTATTCTTATGAGGTTGGGTAATATTCCATAGCTAATTCAATAACAATAACAATAACAATAACAATAACAATAACAATAACAATAACAACAACAATAACAACAACAACAACAACAACAACAACAATAACAATAACAATAACAATAATAATAATAATAATAATAATAATAATAATAATAATAATAATAATAATAATAATAATAATAATAATAATAATAATAATAATAATAATAATAATTGCAGCTAATTAGGAAGGTCCTGGCACATACACTGGCTGCATGCCTACTTCCACTTTTAGCAATGCAACTAAGATACCCCCTCTCCACTTGGTAATCAGCTGCAGTTAGTCACATTAAGTCATACAAACTTTATTGGAATACCTAGGATTATGGCCACTGTTTGTAAATGTGTGCGGTGTTTTTTGTTTGTTTCTTTGTTTTTAGCAGCCTTGGAGACAAATTTCAATTACTCAAAAGCAAGAAAGAGAGAGAGAGAGAGAGAGAGAGAGAGAGAGAATGAGAACTGAATGAAGGGAAGCTTCTCCTGATAAAATGATTGCAACTTTAAAATATTTCAACTTTAACCCAAGAAAACTAAAAGGTGTTATTGACATTTGATTAATAGAGAGCAAGAGGAGTGTCATCTGGAGATAAGGAATATGCAAAAGTAATTTATCATAAAATCTTGTATTAATGCAAATATACAGTCTTCATGGAACTACAAAAAAACTTGATTACAATTAGCATATAATAATTGCATCATGGTCTAGGTCTCATTACTTTCTAATACCCAAACCAGAATAAGCAAAGTAAATGAAAGAAAGGCTTTTGTGGGGCTAAGTCGAATGTGTTTAATCAGAGTGAGCTTTAAATAGATGGGAAAGCCAAGTCATTTCATACAGTGTAATGAATTTCTTAATATCTTTACAGTGAAACAATGTGGTCTGAGTTTCAGTTACATGTTCCAGCAGGCAGACTTGCTCCACAAATCTATGAAGAAAAACCTCGTACTATTAGCTTTCATCATTCATTAAAGTCATTGGCCTATTCTCACATTTAAATATGGGGCATTGTTGAGGAGGTGGCATGGGACAGATGCATTACTCCTGCCACTGCTTCTGGCATATCCCTCCAGTGTGGTGCCCTCCGGACATATTCTAACAGAACACCTGCCAACACCTATCTATAAGAATGGTGAGGGAACCCCTGCTAAGTGACCTTAGAGATGGCCAGTTGGTATTGGTAGTAAAGATGAGCCTTTGTTATGACCAGACAATTTAGCTACTAACTTCTAAGAAACTATAAAACACAGCTTAATTGACATCTATAAGTGAAAACAATGCCCCACTTTTTGGGGAAAAAAAGGAAGCATGAATCTTTCCCTTTTTGTTTTTTCTCCCTCTTGTTTTTTCATACACTTGTAACATTATTGTGTTTTGGCTTTCTTGCTCCCAACGAAAATTGTTACTATGTAGAAATGTGAAAATATCTTAAAGATGTAATGTCTTAAAGCACAATAAACAGTTTCAAAAAGAATTTCATGCCCAAATAAGGGCACACAGATCAGTGTCTGACCCATCCTGGGATCGTTTGGAGATACTGTAAATTTTAATAAAGAAAGGGGGGGGGGAGATACAAGTCCTCTCGATGTGATACACGAACAGACGTCACTCAGTCGGCACTGCAGGTAAACATTAGTGGTTGCTACAACATGGTGACCTCCATGAGAGACTCTCATGAATGCATCAATGATTAGAGCGTGCAGGAGACGTTGGGGAAACTGTAAGTCTCTTCCTTTTGGGGCACTACCCTAGACTTATTAAAAGATACTGGAATATGTGTGGCTTTCAATCAGCACACATATTTCGAAACCTCACAAATGCCCGATTTAATTTAAGGGATGTGTAAGAGATATTGCTCTGACACATGAGCACAGCTGGGCTCTTTACTCTACCCTATGCTCTCCATGAAGGTGCACAAGTATGTCCGATATGGCTAGTGTTTTGGCATGCAGTTAAATGAAGCATGCATTCTTATTCTCTCAATTCAGTCACCAATCTATCAGGCAGACATATTTTGGATCTGTTTGTATGATGCTGTTTTTTTAAGGAATTAGGTCCTCAGCCAACCATTTTGGCTAGGAAATGAGGTTTTAATCCCAAACAGAAAAGGAGGGACAGAAGGAGGGACACTTACTAAAAGCTGAATTTACTTTGTAAGGAATGAATTTGAGCAAGGTGCTTCATGTGGAAGGTGCAATGTAACATTTTTATACAGTTGGGCCAAAAATGTCAGACAGCTACTTCTTGAAAATGCATTTATCTCTCACCTTACAAGAAAAAAGTGTCGAGCAAAACAGAAATTCTATTTTTTGTGGGGGAGGCGGGGATGTTTAGCATCAAACCTAACTTTGTGCTAGCTGCTATCAGTTTAGTTTAAATTCAAGTGTTAATCCTGACTAGAGTAAACTCATTGAATCAGTTACTGAATGATAAATCAACATATAAATTGTATGACTGTATAGATCTACTCTAGATGGGAATAGCAGTTGAATTTATGCCACTAAATGTATAAAATCATCATTTAATGTGTGACAAGAACAGAAATGTGGATAAAGAGAACTGAATTATGGATAAAAAACATGTGAATATAACACAAACTGGAAACAGACACACACAACTATGGCTACTTTTATTCACTGAATAGCTGATTTATTCACTGTATTCCAAGATTTCAAATTCTTGATGATAAATAAATCACTCAAAGCCAAAGTCTGAAATGAAACTCAAGCAATATGACCATCACTTTCAGCTACTTGATAAGAAACACAGACGTTCACACGTCAGGAGAAGAAAGAAATGATTTCAGAGTCGTAACTGAAGAAAGAGCAAAGAGATGCTGATACAGACGTTGAGAATTGATATGGCTGTTTTATCTTGCTTCAGCTGGAGTGGATGAACTAAGTGGCTCTGGACTGCCTTATAATAGATTGACTAAATATGTTTATGGAAACATCAAGTATGTGAAGATATTCTCTATGAAAGACAGAAAACTTGAAAAGGGCAATTGCTGCAAAGAAATAAATCTGCTAACAGAGAAAAGTGAACCCAAGGAGGAGAAATAAGGATAACTATACAAGCAAAGTAACCAGAGAAAAGGCTGTTATACCAAGCAGATGAGTCTTTTTGAAAATTGTGTAGTGCTGAAGGTTCCAACATTGAATACAATCTTTCCCAAAATCAGGTAGCTGTATGTTTTAGAACTAGGTAAAGGTAAAGGTTCCCGTTGACATTTTAGTCAGTCGTGCTCGACTCTAGGGGGCGGTGCTCATCCTCGTTTCCAAGCCGTAGAGCCAGCGTTTGTCCGAAGACAGTTTCCGTTGTCACGTGGCCAGCGCGGCTATACACGAAACTCTGTTTACCTTCCCAGCAAGATGGTACCTATTTATCTACTTGCATTTACATGCTTTCGAACTGCTAGGTTGGCGAGGATGTTTTAGAACTACAATTCCCATTATCCTCAGACAGCATGACACATGGCATGAGGTAGTACTTTTCCAACACTTGGGTACACAAGGTTTGGATGTCTAAAAGAGAAGAATACAGTTCGAACTAGAGATGGGCACGAACCTTGGTTTGAAAGTTCATGCCAGTTCATCAGTATGACACCAGAGGTGCAACATGTTGACTTCGCCTATCTCCCCAACTACCAGCCAGTGCACGCTGCTCTTCCTCTGCTCATCACATGATTGTCCAGTCACAGCAGAAGCATGGACTTTCTTTCTCTGTCTCCTCTGGCAGGGTGCCCACTCAGACAAAGAGGTGGGGCAGGGATTCTTGCAGTACTGCCTTTGAATGGGCATCTGGTTGAGGAGGCAAAGAAAGAAAATCTGTGCTCCTGCTGTGACTGGATGATTGTATCAAGAGTAGGAGAAGAGCAGTGTGCGCTGGCTGGTGAGTGGGGGAGCCAGCTGAGGGGATGGGGGAAGGGAATATGTGGCCCCTGTGATGCCACGCTGAAGAACTGGCAGGAACATCTAAACTGAGGTTTGTGCCCATCTCTTAGCCTCCCAGAGTAGACGTGGGTCTAGATGGGTGGGGTATAAAATCAATCAATCAATCAATCAATCAATCAATCAATCAATCAATCAATCAATCAATCAATCAATCAATCAATCAATCAATCAATCAATCAATCAATCAATCAATATCAATCAATCAATCAATCAATCAATCAATCAATCAATCAATCAATCAATCAAAGAATGGAGCATTCTTTGGCACTGCCCTTCTTTGGGATGTAGACTGATCCTTTCTAGTCTTCTGGCCACTGCTGAGTTTACCAAACTTGCTGGCATATTGAATGTAGCACCTTAACAGCATCATCTTTTAAGATTTTAAATAGTTCAACTGGAATGCCATCACCTCCACTGGCCTTGTTGTTAGCCATGCTTTCGAAGGCCCACTTGACTTCACTCTCCATGATGTCTGACTCAAGGTCAGCAACCACATTATCTGGGTTGTCCAGGATATCCAAATCTTTCTGGTATAATTCCTCTGTGTATTCTTGCCACCTCTTCTTGATGTCTTCTGCTTCTGTGAGGTCCCTACCATTTTTGTCCTTTATCACGTCCATCTTTGCACAAAATGTTCCTTTGATAGCTCCAATTTTCCTGAACAGATCTCTGGTTTTTCCCTTTCTATTATTTTCCTCTATTTCTTTGCACTGTTCATTTAAGGCCCTCTTCTCTCCTTGCTATTCTTTGGAAGTCTGC